>NC_054712.1:22094357-22200734 GCF_016097555.1 Gigantopelta aegis
GAACAGTAAAGTAGTTTACGTCGTTTCTATATACATGGACGTGTAGCCGATGTAGGCTATATCGAAAATAAAAGCTTTTAAAAAACCCAAATAGCTGGGGTAATAAATAGAATAACAAACTCGGTACTAGTTTTTATCAAATTTATGTCCCTCACGAAATAATTTTCACTCGGGACATAAATTTGATAACATATATTTTCACTTGTCACTCGCTAATTCTCGTGACAAGTAAAAGCTATTTCACTCGAGACATAAATTTGATAATTGGTAACTCGTTTATTTTCCCATATATATATATATATATATATATATATATATATATATATATATATATATATATTCCCATATATATATATATGTATGTTGTTGTTTTTTCAAGGGTACCGTTACGATTCCGGATCATTCAAGTGGGTTGACGGAGAACCCACCGATGACGCCAATGGCGTGTTCTGGAAAGATGGCCAAGGAGTCGGCAACATTGCTAACGGGAAATGTGCCAAACTGTCGTCAAGGAGATTATATTGGATCAACATGCCCTGCTCTGGACAAAACGCAGCATTGGTCTGTAAAGCGCCCGCAGCAGCTTGATTCTGATACAAAGTGTACTGATCAGTTTGTATTTAGAAACCTTTTTGTAGTCATAGTTAGTACACATGCTTTTGTGTATTGCAATTACTATTCTGAATAAAATATACATCTTCTGAGTGTGTATTGTTGTAACATATACTCGACTAATGTTGGCATGTGATCATATATATGAAATAACAGGCATATTAAACATGACAAATTGTCTTTGATAGTTTGTTGTTTAACACTAGAGTACACTGATCAGTTAATCATCGGCTATTGAATGTCAAACATTTGGCAATTCTGACACAGTCATCAGAGGAAACTTGCTACATTTTCTTAATTTTCTTAATTTCAATTTTGTGCTGTATTGGCCATTCTCAAAGAGAATGTTACAAATTAGCGCAACAAAATTGTATACATATAAATAACAACGAACAGACATTCAAACATTTGAATATTTATCCCTACCAGGTAAAAATAATTTTGACTCCTATTGAAAACAGATCTTTTATATGTACCATCCCACAGAAAGGATAGCACATATCACAGCCTTTGATATACCAGTCGTGGTGCACTTGATGGAAAGAGAAATAGCACAATGGACCCACCGATGGGGATCGATCCCATACTGACCGCGCATCAAGCGAGCGCTTTACCACTGGGTTACGGAAAAATCACCAAAGCGACAGAGTGGCACACGTACACACATAGGATGGTGCATACAGAAGATCCCTTGCTACTAATGGAAAAATGTAGCGGGTGTCCTCTCTAAGATTATGACAAAATTACCAAATGTTTGACATCCAATAGCCGATGATTAATAAATCAATGTGCTGTAGAGGTGTTGTTAAACAAAACAAACTTGTTTAGGTGATTGTCGGGCACTTGTCTTATGAGACGAACCCTGGAAGACATAACCACTGAGCTGGCGATATGTGACGCTACGTCACGTCACAATATAGGTCGGGGACCTTAAAGGGACATTCCTGAGTTTGTTGCATTGTAAGATGGTTCCGACCAGTAAAATATTTCTACGATTAAACTTACATATTAAATATATTTTCTTGTTTAGAATATCAGTGTCTGTATATTCAATGTGTTTCTGGTCATCTCAATATTTGTAAGAAGCCCAAACTGGATTCTGTCCTCAAATAATTTCGTACGTACGAAAAAATCATATTTTAGAAAATAAAATGAAATTTAACCTAGTAAAAATATTAGAAAATATCAGAAATACGTTTAATATACAGCCACTAATATTTTATGCAGAAAAATATATTTGATATGTAATTACAATCATTAAAAAGGCTTTGTTAGTCGATAACATATTAAAAGTTGCAGCAAACTCAGGAATGTCCCTTTAAATTCTGCTGTCCGAAGTTTGTCGAAGCTTAGTTGAATGTGGGTGCTGTCGGGTTTCTTTCTGTAGTGTGTGTATTAGTAATTAAAGGCATACAGTCACGAATTTAAGGACTTTATTTCTCTAAATATTTATAAAAAATTTTTTATATTAACTGTTGGAAACCAAATCTAGCTATCGCCTCACCTTAACTGAACCATGATGGAGTGAAATCTATGTCATCCCTCTCGGCAATTTTAGTTTTTGAATTACTAGGCCAGACCTGCACTGGAGCAAACTAAAAATAGGTTGTTATTGTCATGCCGGGTAATTACGCGGCAAAGAGATGGTGTTTTACACTCAACAATTATTCAGAGGATAACATAAAGATTATCAAAAGAAAATTGACCGAAAAGAATTGTGAATTCGCTATAGTCGGAAAGGAAAAAGGAACCAATGGGACCATGCACCTTCAAGGATATATAAACTTGAAAAGAAAAATAAGGATGAATCAAGTAAAACAACTTATTTCAAATAGAGCGCATTTGGAAAAAGCAAGAGGCACGGACACAGATAATGACAAATACTGTGGCAAAGAAGGTGACGTGATACTTAGAACAGGACAAGCAATAACAGGAACATCGGAAAAAGGTGGTGGCGCATCATACAAAAAAGCCAAAATGGTCGCCGATGAGTTCGCAGATGGAAAAAGCATATTAGACATTTCCAAAGACGAAGAAATGTGGACTGCATTCTGCAGACATTCAAAGGCAATAAAAGAACTTGCAGATGCAAAAAAACAGTACAATTTAAAAGAGAAAGCAAAGGAAAAGATACAAGCTATACGCTTCAAAAGATGGCAACAGGAATTAGTGGAATATCTCCGAAATGATCCAGATGAAAGAGAAGTTAAATGGTTCTGTGACCCATTGGGTTCAGCAGGCAAGAC
Organism: Gigantopelta aegis; assembly: GCF_016097555.1. Lineage (NCBI taxonomy): Eukaryota > Metazoa > Mollusca > Gastropoda > Neomphalida > Peltospiridae > Gigantopelta > Gigantopelta aegis. The sequence goes on from NC_054712.1 coordinate 22,097,216, forward strand.
ATTTCTGAGCAAATTCCTAACTCTAGAGATGGGAGCCATTCGGTTCGAAAATGGGAAAAGCGCGGACATAAAGTTTGCATACAACGGTGAGAAGATTGTCATTTTTGATCTATGTAGATCACAAAGTGACCACTTTAATTACGAGGCACTGGAAAGTTTAAAGAATGGCATGATTTTCTCTCCCAAATATGAAAGCAGAACCAAGATGTTTGACAGTCCGCACGTGGTGGTTTTCTTAAATTCGGAGCCGGATCAAGCAAAACTTTCGTACGATCGTTGGAACATTATTACAATAAATCAGGTAGGAGACATGGAATGGGGAGATAATTGGGTCCCAGGGGAGGACAATCCCATTCCAAGAGAAGATAATTTACTCCCAGGGGGGGGGGACAATTTAGACCCAGTAAATGTAGATGATGACTCAGTAGCTACAGATGGATACTCAAGGGCAGATAATTCTCAGACAAGGGCAGATAATTCTCAGGCAAGGGGAGATAATCTATACCCAGTCGTTGTAGTCAATGACTCAGTATGTGGAGACCATTACCCAAGGGGAGTTAATATTACATCAGGAGAAGACAATCTGGTCCCAGGGGAGGACAACTCACAAAGGGTAGCTAACCCTAACCCTACTCTTAACTACGATAGTGGGGAAAGTATTCACTTTACAAACGAATACGACAATTTCCGAAGTTCAGGTGAAATGTGGGCGGCTATAGGGGATCTTTTGGATTTAGACACTGAAGAGTTTTAAATGTTAACAGTTTTTATTCAATTATTGCTGCCCCGAAACCCCCGCTCATGTGCGGTGTTCATTGTTGAATAAAGAGTTCAATTGTTCATTGGTTCGTCTTTTGTAGTTACTAGGTTGTCTGGTAGTTTAAATTCAGGGAAGACTGTATCCCATTTGCCTGAATGTTGTGCTGTGGGGGTCTCATCAGAATTAGGTGTACGATTCCAACACCTCCATGTAGTTGATATCTTAATATTGCAGACAACGTAGATGTTATATGCACGCTTTTCATTCTTGGTATTCACCAGGTACTCAGTAGGTAGTTGGGCTTGTACATAATATATTATTTTAGGGGACCAGTATACCTCCAAAGGCAAGAGTTGACCGGTTCTCATATTACGTACCCAATCCACTTTATGTGGACGTATTCCTTGTACACGAAATATCTCATGCAGTTTGAATTCCGACATAGTTTTGTCGCTATATAATTCACCTAGAGGCTGCGGTTGGGTGGTTCTAAAAGCCGGATCACTCGCGGTATGATATACAACTGACTTTAATTGTGGTTGAACCTCTTCACCTATCCAACCTTGATTTCCTGAATATACAGGGCGATAGGACAAATTTAATCCTCTTCTTTCACTTACATTAGCAAGATAGAATTGTTTCTCCATCCAAAGCATAGGACCACCCTTGTTAAATACTTTTGGAAGAACAGGTTCATCGCTATATACGGAAGACTTCTCAATATCATACCTAGGTACAAAATCCCAGCGAATTCTTAAAGAATTCATTCTCATAATATCCGAATCGAATTCGTCATCACTCGGATTTTCCGGAGTGGTCTTACGTACTTCTCTCTCCATATAGACACGCCAATCGGTAATAGAAAAATTAACCTTTACTAGTTGTCGGGCTTGATACTGGTCCCAACGGACACCATTGAGTACTTCCTCATTACCTGTAGGCCACCACTTCCCAGCTCCACCAAGGTTAATAATTTTTGCAGTTGAGGCAAGAGTAGTAGCATCAAAAACAAAAGTATCATTGTTTTGATATACCTTGGTACGCGTGATATAAGCGACATCACCGCGCGCACGCCTTCGGCGGCGATTATAAGACCTTTTACGCGATCTTTTGCTTTTTTTCCAGGTGAAATACTTTCTTCTCTTAAGAATACGCCTTCGGCGTTTAGGTCTACTATATCTCCGTCTTTTGGTACGACCACCTCCTGCATTACTAGATTTCCGCTTCCTATTAAAACGTGCCATCCGGTTTAACGGATTAGTCTAAAATGAAGGTAAGTTACGCGACGTCACAATATAAATGACGTCATGCTCCATGTGTGCCGGCACTTACAGAGCACTAAAACGCGATATGACGTCATATGTGCCATGCTCCACAGGTCTGGGTAATACTAGGCCAGACCTGCACTGGAGCAAACTAAAAATAGGCTGTTATTGTCATGCCGGGTAATTACGCGGCAAAGAGATGGTGTTTTACACTCAACAATTATTCAGACGATAACATAAAGATTATCAAAAGAAAATTGACCGAAAATAATTGTGAATTCGCTATAGTCGGAAAGGAAAAAGGAACCAATGGGACCATGCATCTTCAAAGATATATAAACTTGAAAAGAAAAATAAGGATGAATCAAGTAAAACAACTTATTTCAAATAGAGCGCATTTCGAAAAAGCAAGAGGCACGGACACAGATAATGACAAATACTGTGGCAAAGAAGGTGACGTGATACTTAGAATAGGACAAGCAATAACAGGAACATTGGAAAAAGGTGGTGGCGCATCATACAAAAAAGCCAAAATGGTCGCCGATGAGTTCGCAGATGGAAAAAGCATATTAGACATTTCCAAAGACGAAGAAATGTGGACTGCATTCTGCAGACATTCAAAGGCAATAAAAGAACTTGCAGATGCAAAAAAACACAGTACAATTTAAAAGAGAAAGCAAAGGAAAAGATACAAGCTATACGCTTCAAAAGATGGCAACAGGAATTAGTGGAATATCTCCGAAATGATCCAGATGAAAGAGAAGTTAAATGGTTCTGTGACCCATTGGGTTCAACAGGCAAGACATTTCTGAGCAATACTAGGCCAGACCTCCTCCGGCACACTCCATTTTGTTATTGTCACAGGAATACCAGGAAATAATGCAGCAAAGCGTTGGTGCTTTACATTGAACAATTATACGGATAAGGACGTGGTAAAGATAAAGGAAAAGGTGAACGATGATAATTGCGTGTTCGCAATAGTAGGAAAAGAAAAAGGTACAAATGGAACAATGCACCTTCAAGGGTATGTTAATTTGAAGAGAAAGTTGCGAATGAACCAAATTAAACAAATGATTTCGGATAGGGCACATGTAGAACCAGCTAGAGGAAGCGACACAGACAACGACAAGTACTGTGGAAAGGAGGGAGACGTGATTGTCCGAATAGGAGAGGCACAATATGGAGTAACAGAGAAAGGAGGAGGAGCTGCAAGTTGCAAAAAAGCTAAGATGGTGGCAGAGGAATTTGCCAATGGGAAAAACATTCTGGATATTTCAAAGGACGAGGAAATGTGGGCGGCGTTCTGCCGACATTCCAAAGTGATAAAAGAACTGGCTGATGTACAAGTACAGACGACATTAAAGGAAAAGGCTAGAGAAAAGTTACAAGGAATAAGATTCAAAAGATGGCAAGAAGAACTGGTGCAGTACTTAAAAGGGGAGCCACACGAAAGGGAAGTCAAGTGGTACTGCGATCCACTTGGATCAACGGGAAAAACCTTCCTAAGCAAATTCCTAAGTGTGAAGATGGGTGCCATTCGCTTTGAGAACGGAAAACGTTCGGATATCAAGTTCGCTTACAACGGAGAACGAATTGTCATTTTTGACTTGTGCCGTTCACAGAGTGATCATTTTAACTATGAGGCCTTAGAAAGCCTGAAAAATGGGATGATTTTCTCTCCGAAATACGAGAGCAAGACTAAAATGTTCGAGATTCCGCATGTGGTGGTGTTCGCCAATTGGGAACCTGACAAAGGAAAACTTTCGTTCGATAGGTGGAACATTTACAATTTAAACCAAGTAGAAGACATGGAATGGGGGGATAATTTGGGCCCAGGGGAGGACAATTCCATTCCAAGGGGAGAGAATTTGGTCCCAGGGGAGGACAACCCTGACTCAGCCGCTGTAGTTCAAGACTCAGTATGTGTAGAGGGCAATGCAGGGGGAGATAATGATAATTCAAGGGGACATAATTTGTACCCAGTCGTTATAGTCAACGACTCAGTCTGTGGGGACCATTACCCAAGGGCAGATAATTTCTTGCAAGGGAAAGATAATAAGGACCCAGGGGAGGACAACCCACAAGGGGTAGCTAACCCTAACCCTAGCCCTAACCTTAGCCATGATAGTGGGGAAAGTGTACATTGTACACTAGATTATGACCATTTTCAAAGTTGGAGACCTATTAGATTTGGACACGGAAGAATTTTAAAGTTTTAATTAATTTTTATTCAATTCAAAAATAATTCAGGGAAGATGGTATCCCATTTGCCGGAATGGGATGCTGTAGGAGCCTCATTAGAATTAGGTGTACGGTTCCAACATTTCCACGTAGTGGATATCTTTACATTGCAGACAACGTAGATGTTATATGCACGCTTCTCATGCTTGGTATTCACCAGGTACTCAGTAGGTAGTTGAGGTTCTACATAATATATTATTTTAGGGCACCAGTACACCTCCAAAGGCAACATTTGACCGGTTTTTCTATTACGTACCCAATCTACTTTATGAGGACGTATTCCTTGTACACGAAAGATTTCGTGCAGTTTGTATTCATTTAAAGATTTGCTATCATATAATTCACCTAAAGGCTGGGGTTGGGTGGTTCTAAAGGCCGGATCACTGGCAGAATGATAGACACGGTTTGCCAGCTGTGGCTGCACCTCCTCTCCAATCCAGCCTTGATTCCCGGAATATACAGGGCGGTAGGATAAATTCAATCCTCTTCGTGAGTTGACATTAGCTAGATAGAATTGTTTCTCCATCCAAACCATAGGGGTACCTTTTTTAAATACGACAGGAAGAGCCGGTTCATCGGTATATACATGTGCCATGTGCCAGACCTCTGCATTCCTGTGACAATAACAAAATGGAGTGTGCCGGAGGAGGTCTGGCCTAGTATTACCCAGACCTCTGCCACATGGCACATGTGACGTCATATCCCCTTTTTAGTGCTATAAGTGCTGGCACATGTAGAGCATGACGTCATATATACTGTGACGTCGTTTAAATTACCTCACTTTAGACTAATCCGTTAAACGGATGGCGCGTTATAACAGGAAGCGGAAATCTAGTAATGCAGGAGGTAGTCGTACTAAAAGACGGAAATATAGTAGACCTAAACGCCGGACCCGGCGTTTTAATAAGAGAAGGAGAGTTTTCACCTGGAAAAAAAGCAAGAGATCGCGTAAAAGGTCTTATATTCGTCACATACTGCCCCATACCCCTGCTTCTCATTAACATTTTTATTGATCTGGGGGCGGCTAACCCTAACCCTCAGGTCGAGGGATCACAGGGTCAATCGGAGAACAGTATTCATTTCACCAACGAAAACATTACTTTCCAAAGTTCAGCCGAGATGTGGGCGGCCATTGGTGATTTGTTGGACAGAGACATAGAAGAGTTTTAAACTTTAAAATAACTTTTATTCAATTTTATTCAATTCATTCTTCTCCACATTTTCTTGATCTGGGGGCGCCTGCCCCCAAACCCCCGCTCATTTGCGGTTTTGTTCTTAATAAATAGTTCAATTATTGTTCATTGGTTCGTCTTTTGTACTTGTCACTTCTGCTGGTTTAAATTCTGGAAAGATTGTATCCCATTTGCCGGAATGCTGTGCTGTTGGCGACGTCATAATACGTACACAATTACACAGACAAAGACGTTGATAATATAAAGGACAGAATTACGGACAGTAATTGTACATTCGCAATTGTTGGGAAAGAGACAGGAAAGAGTGGTACGATGCATCTGCAGGGATACATAAATCTCAAAAGAAAAGTACGTATGAATCAGATAAAGCAAATGATATCAAACAGAGTACACGTAGAGCCTGCAAGAGGCAGTGACAGTGATAACGATAAGTACTGCGGGAAAGAGGGTGATGTTATCGTTAGAGTAGGTACAGCACAAGCTGGAGTGACAGAGAAAGGAGGGGGTGCGGTTTCCTTCAAAAAGGCGCGAATGGTGGCAGACGAGTTTGCTACTGGCAAGAACATTTTAGATATTTCCCGTGACGATGAAATGTGGGCAGCATTCTGCCGCCATTCACGAGCTATCAAGGAATTGGCTGACGTAAAGATACAGACCAATCTGAAAGAAAAGGCAAGAGAGAAGTTGAGTAACATTCGATTTAAAAGATGGCAGGCAGAGTTAGTCAAGTATCTCAAAGAAGAACCGGACGAAAGGGAAGTAAAGTGGTATTGTGATCCCCTTGGCTCTACAGGAAAAACATTCCTCAGCAAGTTTCTGACATTGAAGATGGGAGCTATCCGATTCGAGAATGGAAAGAGCAGTGACATAAAATTTGCATACAATGGCGAAAAAGTTGTCATTTTTGACTTGTGTGGGTCCCAAAGCGACCATTTCAATTATGAAGCTTTGGAAAGCCTAAAAAACGGAATGATCTTTTCACCCAAATACGAAAGCAGGACCAAAATGTTTGACATTCCACACGTTGTGGTTTTCAGCAACTGGGAACCGGACAAAGGCAAGCTGTCTTTTGATCGATGGAACATTTACACAATAAATCAGGTAGAGGACATGGAATGGGTCGATTATTCCCCAGGGGAAGATAATCTAATACAAGGGGCAGATAATCAGCTCCCAGGGGAGGATAATTTGGACTCAGGCGCTGTAGCGCAAGCCTCAGTCTGTATAGAGGGTGAGTCAGGGGCAGATAATGACCATGTAAGGGGAGATCATTTGGACTCAGGCGCTGTAGCGCAAGACTCAGCCTGTACAGAGCGTGAGTCAGGGGCAGATAATGTAGGAGCAAGGGCACATAATTTGTACCCAGCCTGTGTAGTTGTAGACTCAGTCATAGGTGAGCATTATCCAAGGGGAAGTAATTCATTGCAAGGGGACTTAAGAGAGCTCCCAGGGGAGGATAATTTGGACAAGGTAGCTAACCCTAGCCCTAAACCTAGCGAGGATAGTATACACTGCACAGCAGACTACGATCATTTCCAAAGTTCTGCGGAAATGTGGGCGGCCATAGGGGATCTACTAGAATTAGACGATGACTTTTAAATGTTAACAGTTTTTATTCAATTCAAAAAATTGGGGGCAAAGACCCCAAACCCCCACACATGTGCGATATTTGTTAGTTCATTAAAAAGTTTCATTCATTCACTGTCATTGGTTGTTCTTTTGTTGTTGAACTATCTGCTATCTTAAATTCAGGGAAGATAGTATCCCATTTGCCTGAATGTTGCGCTGTGGGTGTCTCGTCGGTGTTAGGGGTACGATTCGAACATTTCCATGTAGAGGATAACTTCACATTACACACAACATATATGTTGTATGCACGCTTCTCATGTTTGGCATTCACTAGGTAGTCAGTAGGAAGTTGAGGTTCCACATAATAAATTATTTTAGGGGACCAGTATACCTCCAAAGAAAGGAGTTGACCAGTCTTCCTATTACGTACCCAATCTATTTTATGAGGACGTGCTCCCTGCAGACGTAGAATTTCATGCAGTTTATATTCATGCATGGTCTTACTGTTAAATAATTCACTTAAGGGCTGGGGTTGGGTGGTTCTAAAAGCCGGATCACTAGCTGTATGATAGACACCTTTCAACTGTGGTTGAACCTCTTCTCCAATCCAGCCTTGATTTCCGGAATATATAGGGCGGTAAGATAGATTCAATCCTCTTCGTGTATTGACATTAGCTACATAAAAGGTTTTCTCCATAAAAACCTTCGGAGTACCATCTTTAAAAACTGCAGGCAGAGGAGGTTCGTCACTATATATAGACGACTTGGCAATATCATGTACAAAGTCCCAACGGATTCTTAAAGAATTCATTCTCATAATATCGGAATCAAATTCATCATACTCTACGGTATGATCATCTGTGGTAGTTGTAGCCATAGTTCCTGTCTTCTTAACTTCACGTTCCATAAATACACGCCAATCGGTAAGAGAGAAGTTAATTTTAACTAGTTGTCGGGCTTGATACTGGTCCCAGAGTACAGCATTGAGTACATCTTCATCACCTGGCCACCATTTCCCAGCGAGGCCAAGGTTAATAACTTTTGCATTTGAGGCAAGATGAGCAGCATCAAAAACAAAAGTATCATTGTTTTGATATACCTTGGTACGCGTGATATAACGGACATTAGCGCGCGTACGCCTTCGGCGACGAATACAAGACCTTTTACACGATCTCTTGCTTTTTTTCCAGGTGAAATTCCTTCTAGTTTTCCTATAACGACGGGTCCGTCGTTTAGGTCTACCGTACTTTCGTCTTTTAGCACGACCACCTCCTGCATTAGTAGCTTTCCGCTTCCTGTTATAACGCGCCATCCGGTTTAACGGATGAGTCTAAAGTGAGGTAATTTAAACGACGTCACAGTATATATGACGTCATGTGCCACATGTGCCAGCACTTATAGCACTATCAGAAAAGTGGATATGACGTCACTTGTGCCAAGTGCCAGAGGTCGAGGTAATACTAGGCTCGACCTCCTCCGGCAGGCTCTACGTGTACTCTGTTTGATATCATTTGCTTTATCTGATTCATACGTACTTTTCTTTTGAGATTTATGTATCCCTGCAGATGCATCGTACCACTCTTTCCTGTCTCTTTCCCAACAATTGCGAATGTACAATTACTGTCCGTAATTCTGTCCTTTATATTATCAACGTCTTTGTCTGTGTAATTGTTCAGTGTAAACACCCATCGTTTTGCCGCGTGATTTTTAGCCATCTTGTAAATACAACGTAAAACAAGTGTGCCGGAGGAGGTCGAGCCTAGTATTACCTCGACCTCTGGCACTTGGCACAAGTGACGTCATATCCACTTTTCTTATAGTGCTATAAGTGCTGGCACATGTGGCACATGACGTCATATATACTGTGACGTCGTTTAAATTACCTCACTTTAGACTCATCCGTTAAACCGGATGGCGCGTTATAACAGGAAGCGGAAAGCTACTAATGCAGGAGGTGGTCGTGCTAAAAGACGAAAGTACGGTAGACCTAGACCGTTCCATAGTGCAGGGTATTTGAAATTTTGTTATGTTCTTCCATCTTAAAAGTGGTTTATTGGTATTGCTTTCAGTATAAAGCATTATGTTGTTGTTGTTGTTGTTTCTGCGTCTATATAAATAAAAACTGGTTCAAATACACAATAGTATTTTTCATATAACTGGTTTTGAAAATTTACTTCCAATTTCATTACTCCCATGATGGACTCTTCCTATCGATTGACGTCATTCAGTTACAGACACGTTTGACAAATATACCATCGGCGTCCCAAACTGCGTTCACCTAACGACAAAAACACGAATACGATATTTAAGGAAATACTATTCTACAATTTTCAGCTACAATACGTGAAACAAAATAAATTGCAATCAAGTAACGTAAAAAATCAACAATGTGGACGTAAAACAAATCCATTCTAATAAATATAAGTGAAACACCCTCCGTTAAACAGCAAAGGGTACGTTTCTAACTGCGTTCAAAGGACATTCCTGAGTTTGCTGCATTTGTAAAGATGTTACCGACTAATGGAGACTTTTTTACGATTGTAATTACATATCAAATATATTTTTATGCACAATATATTAGTGGCTATATATTAAACGTGTTTCTGATCGTTGTAATATTTGTACTAGGTTAAATTTCATCTTATTTCCAAAAATATCGTTTTTTCGTACGTACGAAATTATTTGAAGACAAAATCCAGTTTGGGCTTCTTACAAATATTAAGACGATCAGAAACGCATTGAATATACAGACACTGATATTCTAAACAAGAAAATATATTAAATATGCAAGTTTAATCGTAGAAATATTTTATTAGTCGGAAACATCTTACAATGCAGAAAACTCAGGAATGTCCCTTTCAGGCGCATGCGTTTGCAAAAAGTATCGTACTGCGCATGTGCGGCTCGTCATTTTCCATTTTTAAGGTAACTACATGAAAAAATATATGTTTCTTAATTATGCACAGTTGTCGAACACTTAATTTATTATTTTTTTAAAAGGAAAAATTCAATTTATCAAGCGTTCTGGTTCCGGTCCGCGTTTTATCAACACACATCGCTCACACTTGATGTCAATTATACTGATAGGGCATTACGTTCATACCTGCGAATAGTTTGTAAAATATTTTTTTTTAATCAATTGATTCTAAATTAACACAATTTATATACTCAAAATTATTTACAACTGTTATGAATGGATTATGAATACTATTCACTACACTAGAGGCACAAAAATGTAGCATACCTTTTGCAGATCGAATATAATAATTGAAAACAAATTCCAACAGGGGTCTTAAAGATCGTAAAAACTAAATTCTTTGGCCTTGTTGATCTGGCACGTGTGAGGTCATGTGACACGCACCGAATATTAAGTCATGTCCATTTTAAGTCAATTTCTACGAGTCATGTGGACCCGATATCGGTAATTTTAAGGAATAAACAAAAACGACTGTAAAATTAATGGTTTTAGGGGTTTGTAAAGTTTAAAGTTAAATATTAGAACGATCAGAAACACGTTTAATATACAGTCACTAATATTTTATGCAGAAAAATATATTTGATATGTAATTACAATCGGTAAAAAGTTTGTTAGTCGATAACATCTTAAACATTACAGCAAACTCAGGAATGTCCCTTTACAAACATGGCTGGGTACCTAACAAAATATTTCTGTGGCCAAATATATCATTCTCGTCGGCTTCAAATGATTACACTCCACCAAAATGTGGCGCAGGACGTGGAGGGTCCTTCTTTAAAGGGACCTTCCCGAGTTTACTGCATTGTAAGATGTTTCCAACTAATAAAATATTTCTACGATTAAATTTACATATTAAATATATTTTTTTCTTTAGAATATCAGTGGCTGTATATTCAACGTGTTTCTGGTCGTCTTAATATTTGTAAGAAGCCCAAAGTCGATTTTATTTTCAAATATTTCGTACGTACGAAAAAATATATTTTAGGAAATAAAATGAAATTTAACCAAGTACAAATATTAGAATGATCAGAAACACGTTTAATATATAGCCACTGATATTTTATGCAGAAAAATATATTTGATATGTAATTACAATCGTTAAAAAGTTTCTGTTAGTCGATAAAATCTTTAAAATTGCAGCAAACTCAGGAATGTCCCTTTAAAATAAATGAATGCGTCAAATATGTACGGCACAAAACTACTTCATCCTTTCTGCACCGGCTGTAGGATGAGTGCCACTCCGAAGCCTGTCTTGACAGAATCAAGCTTGTTCGCGACCGCGCCGTCCCATTCATCTTGCCAAGTCGAAAAAATATATTGGTTAAAGGGACATACTAGCCAGATCTACCTGTGACACACAATCCAAAAATAGACATTATAGAGGATGGTAAAAAAAATAACGCGGCAAAACGTTGGTGTTTTACTTTGAACAATTACACGGATGATAATGTGAAGATTATCAAGAGAAAGTTAACAGAGGAAAATTGCGATTTTGCCATCGTAGGAAAAGAAAAAGGTCCTAATGGTACCATGCACTTGCAAGGTTACATTAATTTAAAGAGACGCATAAGGATGAATCAAGTGAAGGAATTAATTTCGCAGAGAGTTCATTTGGAACCAGCCAAAGGTACAGATGTAGACAACGACAAGTACTATACAAAAGAAGGGGATGTTATCTAACGGACACGAATGTATTCTATTTCTTACATATCCTCAAAAACCAGGTTTTAAGCAAATTTTAACATCTTTTTCGACTAAACGTTGTTTACAGCAGTTCCACTTGTAGCCAACTTACGGTCTATATGGAAAGGAGGAGGTTGTGCATCATTTAAAAAGGCAAGAATGGTGGCAGATGAGTTTGCAGAAGGAAAAAACATTCTGGACATATCAAGGGATGATGAGATGTGGGCGGCCTTTTGTCGCCATTCACGGGCGATAAAGGAATTGGCGGACGTAAAAATACAAACAAATTTGAAAGAGAAAGCAAGAAATAAGTTGAATAACATTCAATTCAAAAGATGGCAAGCTGATTTAATCAAGTACCTCAAAGAAGCACCAGATGAAAGGGAGGTGAAATGGTATTGCGACCCATTGGGAAGCACGGGAAAGACATTCTTGAGTAAATATTTGAGTTTGCAAATGGGAGCCGTGAGATTCGAGAATGGCAAGAGTTCGGACATAAAGTTCGCCTACAATGGAGAGCGAATTGTTATATTTGACTTGTGTCGGTCACAAAGCGACCACTTCAACTATGAAGCCCTGGAAAGCATAAAAAATGGTATGATTTTCAGCCCGAAGTACGAAAGTCGGACAAAAATGTTTGAAATTCCACATGTTGTTGTCTTTTCCAACTGGGAACCAGATAAAGGGAAGCTTTCGTTTGATAGGTGGAATATCATAACGATTAATCAAGTAGAGGATATGGAATGGGTGGATTATGCCCCAGGGGAGGATAATCCAGTCCCAGGGGAGGATAACCCACTCCCAGGGGAGGATAACCCTGACTCAGTCATTGTAGGTGATAAGGACTCAGGCTGTCGGGAGGGTAATCAAAGGGAAGATAATCCACTCCCAGGGGAGGATAACCCTGACTCAGTCATTGTAGGTGATAAGGACTCAGGCTGTCGGGAGGGTAATCAAAGGGAAGATAATATTCAAGCAGGGGGAGTTAATTTGTACCCATGCTGTGTAGTTAATGACTCAGTCTTTGGGGAGCATTACCCCATGGGACGTAAGCAACTCCCAGGGGAGGATAATCCAGTCCCAGGGGAGGATAATCAACTGGTAGCTAACCCTAGCCCTAATCTTAGCGAAGACAGTATCCATATAGACCGTATCTATATGAGCGGAACATCAGAGAAAGGTGGCGGGATATCATATAAAAAAGCAAAGATAGTGGCGGAAGAATTTGCAAATGGCCGTACCGTATTAGATATTGCAAAAGACGACGACTTGTGGTTAGCCTACTGCCGACATTCTAAACAAATTAAAGAATTGGCAGAGGCAAAGAAACAAAACACCTTAAAAGAAGTAGCAAAAGAAAAATTGGAGGATATACGTTTCAAGAGATGGCAGAAGGATTTGGTTGATTATCTGAAGAATGAACCTGACGACAGAGAAGTAAAATGGTATTATGACACCATGGGATCGACTGGGAAGACATTCCTAAGTAAATACCTCACCTTGGAGATGGGAGCAATTACATTTGAGAATGGAAAGTCTGTGGACATTAAATTCGCATATGAGGGGGAAAAGATTGTGATTTTCGATCTTTGTCGCAGCCAAAGCGACCACTTCAATTATGAAGCGCTCGAGAGTTTGAAGAATGGAAAGTCAGGGTAAGTCAGGCGACGTCATAATATAAATGACGTCATGTGTCAATGTGCCGGCACATTTACAGCACAAACACGGTCTAAAACACGTTATGACGTCATTTGTGCCATGTGTCACCGAATTCGAACGAGAAACCAACCGCAACTCACTCTGGGAAATGGGATACACTCTTCCCTGAAACATCATCGACAACATTCGAAATAATCCCACCGAATGAATAAACTTTATTAACTCAAAATGAAAACAATTCGCAAATAGCGGGGGTTTGGGGGCGGCAGCCCCCACATCCAATAAGAGTTTTTCACGAGAAATCGAAAAAAAAAAAATGGTTAATGTTTTAACTTGTTGTAAATTGAATAAAATTAACAGTTAATTTTCAACTTCTTCGTCGTCTTTTGTTAACAAGTCTTGAATTAGATCCCACATCTCATCTTCATTCTCCAATGTGAAGTGAATACTTTCGCCCGATTGAGTATCCACTTGAGAGGTAAGGTTAGGGTTAGGGTTAGCATCCGCGTCCACTTGAAACGTAAGGTTAGGGTTAGGGTTAGCATCCTTTTCTATCCACTCCATGTCTTCGACTTGATTTATCAATTGTATATTCCATCTATCGAATCAAAGTTTCGATTTGTCCGGTTCCCAATTTGCGAATACCACAATATGTGGTATGTTGAAATCTTTCATTTTCGATTCGTATTTTGGGCTGAATATCATGCCATTTTTGAGCGATTCTAATGCTTCGTAATTGAAGTGATCACTTTGACTCCTGCATAGGTCAAATATCACTATCTTCTTCTGTCCGTCGTATGCGTATTTTATGTCCGCCAATTTGCCATTTTCAAAACGTACGGCATTCATTTCCAATGTTAGGTACTTGCTCATGAATGTTTTTCCCGTTGCTCCTAATGCATCATGGTACCATTTCACTTCTCTTGGGTGTGGATCTTCATTCAAGTATTGAACGATTTCATGTTGCCATCTTTTTTAATCTAATGTCTTGTAAAAAAATATTCGCATCTTCTTTTAATTTCTCTTGTTTTTTCGCTTCGGCTAATTCTTTAATCGCCTTTGAATGCCTGCAATATGCCGCCCACATGTCTTCGTCATTTGCAATGTCATTTAATGTCTTTCCATTTGCAAATTCATCTGCACACAATTTCGCTTTCTTGTAAGAAATGCCACCTCCTTTTTCGGTCCTAACCCCCAACTGGTATGCCGACTCTTAATACGACATCTCCTTCTTTACTACAATATTTGTCATTGTCACCGTCTGTTCCTTTAGCCGGTTCTAAATGTACACGTGGTGATGTTAAATTTTTAACCTGATTCATTCTAATCTTGCGTTTTAAATTTACATACCCTTGTAAATGAACTGATCCATTTCCTTTTAATTGTGTCAATATCCTCTTCTGTATAATTATTTAGCGTAAAGCACCAACGTTTAGCAGCGTTATCCGGCATATTGCTATCAATAATGGCGTTTTAAAGTCCAACCCTTACAACACACGAAATTGGAGCATCCCTTAAGCCCACGATACATCGACGAAGTATATCGTCAAAATTTTCCGAGACTTTGTTTCCGATACCAGTCTCTGGGCAGTGTTCTATTTGCAGAGAAGTCTCCGAAACAAAATATCAACTACCAATCAGAATACATAGATACTAATAGATACCATTTATCTCACGAGTTGTTTCAAAATGTATCTAACGAGCGAAAGCGAGTTTGATACGTTTTTAAACAACGAGTTGTGAGAGATAAATGGTATCTAACGGACACGAATGTATTCTATTTCTTACATATCCTCAAAAACCAGGTTTTAAGCAAATTTTAACATCTTTTTCGACTAAACGTTGTTTACAGCAGTTCCACTTGTAGCCAACTTACGGTCACAAACACATGATTGTCAGGTTAACTATACGTCACAGTGTAATCTATTTCCACCTTGTTGTTTTTTACTGGCTGCATGGCACTGGTGACCTGGTCATCACCTAGGAGCAGCCCGTGATATGTCTTGAAATTGTTAACACACGTACGTGTGTTAACAACCCATGTGTTATGAAAAATAATGCATGGTGTTCTCACTAACGGGTGTGTAAGCAAAATAAATCATATTGCACGACTGGTCACATGATATTGGTCAAAATAGCGATGTCTGGTAAGAATATTATGTGGAACAGAGAGAACATTAAGTATTAGCTGGACTTTGGCAGGGAAAACCTTGTTTGTACAACACCATCCGCAATGGTGTGCAGACAGAATGTCAACGGACACAAATGGAAATGGTTTAACAACGCACTCAACACATTTTATTTACGGTTATATGGTTAAGGAACACACTTATATTGAGGGAGGAAACCCGCTGTCACCACTTCATGGACTATTTTCGATTAGCAGCAAGGGGTCTTTCATATGCACCATCCTATAGACAGGATAACACGTACCACAGCCTTTGATGTACCAGTCATGGTGCACTGGCTGGAGCGAGAAATAGCCTAATGGCCTCACTGACGGGGTTAGAGAGAGAGAGAGAGAGAGAGAGAGAGAGAGAGAGAGAGAGAGAGAGAGAGAGAGAGAGAGAATAATTAGAGGATGTTTCATTGTTGGTTGTATGGCTGATTAGCCATTTTCACAAAATAATCGAGTTACTGGTAATTTAAAAACAAAATTCCATCACCCATGTTCTGTTGTTGAGAAAATCATATACACGTTTAGTGCTGTCAAATCTATGCAAACAGTGTTTTGATTGGTGAAATGAAAGTTTATATAATAGTAAGTTTTCTTTCTCTTTTTTTTTTTAAAACATTATGTATAATCTGAAAGTTGACATTTTGACCTGAGTATCATTTTGGTGGTTGACATTTGACATGTTTTTGACCAAGCGGTGGGATCAAACACACAAGATAACTGAAGTTCAAGAGCATGTCTAACAGTGGTAGAGAGTCACCGTTGGATATAGAAGACCGAGAGGCTGGACCTGATGTCCGAAGTAATTTTTCATGAAAAACACAGACAAGAAATTACATATTCTGGAATACCGGAGGGATCCTCCCATCAAGGAGCTCTACACACATTCACACCAGTAAGAAATCCAAGTTATATACACACACATGATCTTAGTCCTGAGACGGAAACTGAAAGACATTTATTACATATACAACAATGCCAAAGATATTATTTTCCAAGTCTTCACAGTCAAGTTCATGTCTCAATGTTCATGGGATAAACAAGGAATCAAGATGAACTAATACACAGTACAGATCTGAAAGAGAAAAATATTCTCAGCATGAACAAATCATTTTATATCCAATATCAAGACAAAGTGTTCACACATTATACTAAGCAGATACAAATGGAATGCCACAGATACCAGTTTCAAATTTTGTTACAAATAACAATAACAGTTCAACAAGTATAAGACAGTAATAAAAAGTCTGCCATTTTTGATGGTGAAAGTAACTGATGTCACTATCTAGTTCATTTTGAAATGGTTGCCAAGTTGAATCAGTGGGATGAAGAGACAAAAGCAATGGACTTGCTACCAGTTTAAGAGGTCAAGCACAGACTGTACTCACAGATTTAACAAGAGAACAAAGAATGAACTTTGCATATCTTAAAATGGCATTAGCATCCAGATTTGAACCAAAAAACCAGTCGACAATGTTCCGCATTCAACTGAAAAATAGAATACCTCGAATGAATTAATGAATGTTTAACCACACCTTCAGCACAAAAATACATATCGGCTATTGGGTGTCACAAATGGTAAGTATATGGAAATATTATTTATATATACACATGTAAAACCACGATGTAAGGAGCTGGGGGGGGGGGGGGAGAGTATAATATAATACATAAAATCAAGCTAAGTATATATTAAAACTTTGTATAGAAGTCAGTGTTTTTAAAACTTTACAATTAATTCTGGGTGTAATTTAAACGATTCCAAAACATTTCTGTTGCCAAATATATCATTCATATCCCGATTTTTAATGTAATTTCTTTCCAAAAAATGTTGTCAGAAAGCAGCTCGGCTAGCCAGCAGAAAACACCTCAGAATAGCCTTAGAAGGGGTAAATTTTTCAAAATTTGGGGGAGGGCGTTACATCTCATGAATTCAACGCAAAAGAGGACATGGGGTGAAAAAAATTTAATATGTTTTAAAGATACCAAAATTATTTTTTCAGTTAGCAAAATATCCCACTTATAATTAAATTTGCCTTTTATGTCCGACTCTTCGTAATTTTAAATTTCCCGCGGGATGATAACGACAGCGCACGTGTTGGTGATCAGAACGTTTTACGGCGTGCGTTTTACAAGTGGCAGCGACAAACCCAAACTTGAGATTTGTTACTTCATGTTTGAGGTAAGTACTCATCCATTGTACCGTTGGTAAGAGGTAGTATTATAGTACAACAAGCATTATAGTTAGCATGAGACCGGCTGTCACGGAACATGCTTTTAAATTTGTTTCGCCTGTGGCGATTTTAATTGTGTTAGAGGGCCGTGTGCAGTTTATTGCCCGTAGCCCAGATGGGCAACTTGTTATGTAAGACTTCTGCGCGACCGTCCTCGATCGGTACGCCTAATACACACCCTCAGCCAGATGCGGAGGCCATGTGGCTAGTAGTTACGTAATATCTCCGGTAGTGCTGTTTATGGCCAGGAGATTGCTCGCGGTTGGCGACAGCCAGACTGACGATCAGAGAGAAATATACCGACTCTAGTAGATGTAGAATATGAGATGATACGTGAGGTACCGCCTTGTACCCCCAGGCAAAATCCTGATTTATAATAAATAGCTAGTGTTTTAGAGATATCGAGGAGAACGAATAGGAAGGCTCCGAGGGAACGTTAGTCCGTTTGGACTTTGGTAAATATATTTTCTGCTCTGTGTATAACCTTGATGTGATTGATGTGACTTTAAATATTTTAATACTGTATTATACCAATATTCTTTAGACAGTGTCTTCGGTCATCTGACGAAGTAAATCGTAGACTTTTTGTTCTAACATTATACGGTAATATAAAGCTTAGCCAGTCATCCTAGCGGACCTAGGTACACTGTAGGTTATTGTCTTTATTGTGATAAGTATTAATTCTGTGTTACAAGATTACTGAAAGAGTAGTTAAGGGTTAATTAAAAATTAACCCGTTAGGAATAGAGCTGTAATTCCTTTATTAATTAAGTTCCCCTGCAAGCGTTTCTAAATTATCACACGTTACTGAACGAGTAGTAAGGGTTAACTAAAAATTAACCAGTTAGGAATGGTGTTGTAATTCCTTTATTAATTAACTTCTCCGGGAAGCGTTTCTCAATTATCACACGTGTGGGTGTGGTGTAACGGTGAAGTGATTCGCATATTGTGTAACTAGACACCTAGCGATTAACTAATTAAGTGATCAGTTCTGGGTTGTTATATATTGCTGTTATTAATTACTACTACGGCTGTACATTTGTCAGCGTAGATTAATACAGATTCCAAAGTGTATTGTGTTTTTGTTGTGTTTTCTAGAGAACTAACGTGCTATAAATATATATACTTTATATAAGATCGTATCTCTGATCATACCTAGAGACGAGCCATACTAGGGTTTAACAGCCTGTTACAGAGAGATCTAATAGATATACAAGTAGGAGAGACATTTTGATAATCGTGTTTTATTCGGTTACGGGAATTATAGAATCCCCGTGACACCGGCCTCGGTGGCGTCGTGGTTAGGCCATCGGTCTACAGGCTGGTAGGTACTGGGTTCGGATCCCAGTCGAGGCATGGGTTTTTAATCCAGATACCGACTCCAAACCCAAGGCTCAATGGGTAGGTGTAAACCACTTGCACCGACCAGTGATCCATAACTGGTTCAACAAATTCTATAGTTTGTGCTATCCTGCCTGTGGGAAGCGCAAATAAAAGATCCCTTGCTGCCTGTCGTAAAAGAGTAGCCTATGTGGCGACAGCGGGTTTCCTCTAAAAAACAGTGTCAGAATGACCATATGTATGACGTCCAATAGCCGATGATAAGATAAAAAAAATCAACGTGCTCTAGTGGCGTCGTTAAATAAAACACACTTTACTTTATAGTTAGCATGATATCAATTGGTTTGAATATTTTTATGCATCGGCAAAGATTAGACAAAAATGTAGTACATTCGATTGAACATTTTGTGATTCCGTCACATTTTAATGTTAAAAGTTTGTGCACTGCCTCCAAATGAACTTATTTAAAGTATTTAATTTCATGGCCTACTACAAAATCTATTTTGTGATCTATACACAAATATTTGAGCGATAATATTACCGTAATCGGCTTGCATGACCGTAGCCGAATAAAAAAAATTTCGTGACGTAATAACATTCTTGTGAATCCGTCACAAAACAAAGAAAATCGTAAATTCGCTCTAAGATTGTAAATAACTTTTTTGCCATATTTGTACTACACAAAATGCAGTTAATACATACATACATGTACGACTGACTGATAAAATAGGCAAAGAGAAAGATTTGCTGTTTTTTTTATAAACCAACTTCAGGGCTTAAAGGCGCATAACCTAGTTTTTAAACATTATGGCATATTTTTCCTTGATGGAGCCATTTTTATTATTAAAATTAAACGTTACTTACATGTTATTGCTTAGAATATCCATTTGCGTATATCCGAAGTGTTTCGAGTTATCCTAAGGTTTAAAAATGCAGGTACCCCCAAGAAATGACGGTTATACTTATTAGAGGTATGTGCGTTTTTAGAATTATGAAAAATACATCCCGTGGTATTACAAATACCAGGATAATCAGAAACAGTGTTCGGATACACGGAAATGGCTATTGTACACGTATACAACACAATAAAAATGGAACTAACAGGGGAAAACACTTCGTAGTGTTTAAAAGCTAGGTTATGCTGCTTTAAATTTCGTTACTTGAGGGGCACTGCAATTAGTGCCCCGGGAGCGAGGGGGTGCCGCGCATCGCTAGGAGACTACAGCAATTCCGAGGACATACCATGGGCACAGAGGCAAATGTGTAAGTTTTTTTTATGAGGCAGCGTCTTTCTCTCTCAATATCTTTGTAATAGTTACCATGTATTTATTTTATTCTTTGTTATAACTGGAATGTTTTGGGGTTGAGGGGGTTTGTAGTGGGTAGGGTGTTGTCAAATTATTAATTATCTTTATCTGAACCATTGCTTTTTCAGCTTGCAAACGGCCTATGGCGAAAACAGCACGTGAGAGCCAAAGAGATCGGAGATCTCGAATCCAACAGAACAAAGAGGAATATGAAAGATACAAGGCTAATGAACGTTTGAGAAAATCTGAAGCAAGGGCGAATATGTCTGAACAGCAACTTAAAGACCTCCGAAAAGGCACACGTATAGCAATGCGAAAACTGCGATTAAAACGTCAAGCTGAAAAAGAAGACATTGATGCAACTTTCCCATACAAATCTATGGCAATTGCCAGCAAAGCAAAACACTGAGTAACCCGGACACTTCCAAAGAGTCCCCACAAAAGGAAGTTTATTGTTCAAGCCCTAGCTGAGGACTACAACATATCGATTACCCGTCGATCTTCTCGATCAGCTGGACTACCTCAGGAACATGTTTATGCTATCATAAACTTTTATTTGAATGACTCTATCTCCCGTATAATGCCTGGTAAAGCCGATACTAGTGTTGTTAGATCTTTGGCCAACCAAAGAAAAAAAGAGACCAAACGTCATCTGACTCACTATTTCTGAGGCTGTCACGGGGATTCTATAATTCCCGTAACTGAATTAAACACGATTATGAAAATATCTCTCCTAACTGTATATCTATTAGATCTCTCTGTAACAGGTGGTTAAACCCTAGTATGGCTCGTCTCTAGGTATGATCAGAGATATGATCTTATATAAAGTATATATTATTATAGCACGTTTAGCTCACTTAGAAACACAACAAAACACAATACACTTTGGAATCTGTATTATCCTACGCTGACAAATGTACAGCCGTAGTAGTTAATTAATAACAGCAATAATAACAACCCAGAACTGATCACTTAATTAATTAATCTCTAGGTGTCTAGTTACACAATATGCGAATCACTTCACCGTTACACAACACCCACGCATGTGATAATTGAGAAACGCTTCCAGGAGAAGTTAATTAATAAAGGAATTACAACACCATTCCTAACTGGTTAATTTTTAATTAACCCTTACTACTCGTTCAGTAACGTGTGATAATTTAGGAACGCTTCGAGGGGAACTTAATTAATAAAGGAATTACAGCTCTATTCCTAACGGGTTAATTTTTAATTAACCCTAACTACTCATTCAGTAACCTTGTAACACAGAATTAATACTGGTACCTATCACAATAAAGACAATAACCTACAGTTTACCTAGGTCGTCTAGGATGACTGGCTAAGCTTTATATTACCAAATACTCGTATAATGTTAGAACAAAAAGTCTACGATTTACTTCGTCAGATGACCGAAGACTCTGTCTAAAGAATATTGGTATAATACAGTATCAAAATATTTAAAGTCACATCAAGCACATCAAGTTTATACACAGAGCAGAAATGATATTTACCAAAGTCCAAACGGACTACGTTCCCTGGGAACCGTCCTTTTTCGTTCTCGATATCTCTAAAAACTAGCTATTTATTATAAATCAGAATTCGCCTGGGTGTACAAGGCGGTACCTCCCCCTATCATCTGATATTTCACCTCTACTAGAGTCGGTATATTTCTCTCTGATCGTCAGACTTACTGACGCCATCGTCGCCAAATCACGGTCGTCGAAACCGCACTCGCAGAGGTATTACGTAACTACTCGCCACATGGCCTCCACAGCTGGACTAAGTGCATATTGGAATGTCCGATCGCGCGAATTATTACGTAACAAGTTGCCCACCTGGGCTACGGGCAATGAAACTGCACACGGCCCTTTAACACAATTAAAATCGCCACAGGCGAAACAAATTTAAGAGCCTGTACCGTCACAGAGGCATATCAACTTTTTCGTATTGACCATCCAAATATTTCGGTTGGAAAATCGAAGTTCGCTGCTCATGTACTTCTTTCTTCTCAGATGCCCAGCAATGTATGTGTCTGTCAGTATCATGCTAATATGACACTCATACTCGAAAGCCTTCACAGGAAGATTCCGGCCATTCCTCTATACTCAAGAAGCGAATTTCTCCCAATGGTTGTTTGTGACCCAGATAATGAAACCTGCATGTTGCATGAATGTTCATTGTGCCAAGATCGACCATTATTTGAAGACATCATGTCACAAGATATCGATGACAAACCTATGCAGTGGTACCGCTGGTCAAAGAAGGATGACTACCTTATTAAAGAACTCTGCAGTGGAAGTGTACAAGATTGCCTTGGTGAACTTAGAGCTCAACTGCCTAAATTTCTATGGCATGCTTTTTTTAAGCATGCACAAGAGAAAGCCTACGACGATGACAAATTGCGTGCTACTAGTTCCATTAGTGCGTCTTGCTTAATGCAAATGGATTTTGCTGAAAACTTCACGTGCGTCTTTCAGGACGAGGTGCAATCTGCACACTGGAAACAGAGGCAAGTTACAGTTTTTACTGTAATGATATACCATCGTGAAACGTCCCTTCCCATCGTCATCGTGAGTGACCACCGTGATCGTGACAAGCGAGCAGTAACGACATTCCTTGTCAGACTTCTGGACAAAATACGAACTGAGCTACCAACAGTTAAAGGGACATTCCTGAGTTTGCTGCACTTTTTAAGATGTTATCGACTAACAGAGACTTTTTAACGATTGTAATTACATATCAAATATATTTTTCTACATAAAATATTAGTGGCTGTATATTAAAGGGACATTCCTGAGTTTTGCTGCATTGTTTAAGATGTTATCGACTAACAGAGACTTTTTAACGATTGTAATTAAATATTAAATATATTTTCCTGCATAAAATATTAGTGGCTGTATATTAAAGGGACATTCCTGAGTTTGCTGCATTGTTTAAGATGTTATCGACTAACAGAGACTTTTTAACGATTGTAATTAAATATTAAATATATTTTCCTGCATAAAATATTAGTGGCTGTATATTAAACGTGTTTCTGATCGTTCTAATATTTGTACTGGGTTAAATTTCGTTTTATTTCCTAAAATATATTATTTCGTACGTACGAAATTATTTGAAGACGAAATCCAGTTTGGGCTTCTTACAAATATTAAGACGACCAGAAACACATTGAATATACAGACACTGACATTCTAAACAAGAAAATATATTTAGCATGTAAGTTTAATCGTAGAAATATTTTATTAGTCGGAAACATCTTACAATGCAGCAAACTCGGGAATGTCCCTTTAATGTCTTCGACATATGGACCGATGGACCCAGCAGTCAGTTCAAAAATAAGTACATATTCTCATTACTAGCAAAACTTCACAACATATATTCGATTCCCCAGCTTCATTGGAATTTCACGGCAACCAGTCATGGAAAGGGACCCAATGATGCCCTTGGAGGTAATGTCAAACGGATCGTCCATCGTCGAATAATGACACGCCAAGATATTGTCACAGATGCTAACACGTTTGAGAAGTCACTGAAGTCTTCTGGCACAAACATTCAGGTGATACTAATGTCGCCCGATGACATAGAGACTGAATGTAACAAAATGAACGTTAATGCATTGTGGAACCAGCTGCCTTCTATGCCTGGAACACATAACACGCATTATGTCAAGGTCCACAGTACGGGCATTGAACGGCGTTGGTACAAGGCAGATACCGTCACACGCAGATTTGACAGCCTGTCGCACATTATTGGGATGGCCGTCGACCACTCCCCATGCACTAGTGGTGTGACATCGTCAACTCTGCCGGATTCTGAGGCTGTGAGTGGGCTCTTCGGTGTGGATGATTATGCAGTGGAAGCATCTGGGCCTCTGTGTGTAAATGATTCTCCACTAGTTGATCCCAGTAGCATTCAAACATCTTCAGAGAAGACTAAGGAAACAACTAGAGTAAAACGACATAAAGCTAAAGGCAAACAGCCTAAAGTTAAGAAACAAAAAAAGAATCCACTGCCGTTCACGGTGAATTCATTTTGCCTATTTTGTAATGAGCAGTACTTAGAGCCCCTAGTCGAGGACTGGATCCAGTGCAATGAATGTAAACAGTGGGCGCATGAAGTGTTCGGCCTATGAGGGGATAGGGCATTTCATATGTGATGAATGCATTTAAATATACCAGTCGAACAATCGGTTATCTACCACTGATCTCGATATATATATTGTTGTCAAGTTTTGTGCTTTCAATAAAGCTGGTTTTGTTCACTGGTATCACAGTTTTTTTTAAGGAAATGTGGACTCGTGATTCCGTCACAAAAAATATGTGATTCCGTAACAGTTTTTAAAACATATGGTAAGGTAAATGATACGATATTTTGAAGAAGTATAGCAAGTATTTAAACTCGGTACTATTAAGGTGTATGATTATGTATAACTTAGCTGCTCAATGTAGAACAATTAGCAGTTTGTAAAAAGAAAATATAGTTTCAAGCCCAATGTCCTGTTTGCAGTGATTCTGTCACGCTAATGTCAGCTGTTAACAACAAAGTATTAACAATTGGTAAAAGATAATGTGGATGGTAATTCGTTATACAAGTCACATACTTTCTGATGCATAAGCATTACCATCAGTATTTTACGTATTAATTTTAAAATTACATTTGAAAGTCAAACATTGGCGTGCAAATGGTGATTCCGTCACGATGGAATTCATGATCTGTTTTTACTGCTTAAAGTTTCACGCTATGAGCGATCATCAGGTAACGTATAACTGCCCAGTCGTTACGTCATGAAGCAGTGACGTCAAAACAGGTGCAGTGAGTACGGGCTATTCTTTTTCGGCTTAGCTTAGGTGGCTGTGTTAATCCATGTGGGAGGGTGTCGGCATTTGGATATAAGTTCATTTCTCTTGTTCAGCGATTTGATCCCTATAGCTTTCAGTACTTCCAGCTTTTCCTCAATGCATAGACTGCACTGTCCCGTGCTTCTCTTGACGTAACGACAGGGCAGTTACACGATACCTGATGATCGCTCATAGCGTGAAATTTTAAGTAGTAACAAAAGGTGTAACGGTATATATTTTTATACTGGCTTCCCAAGAGGTAGAGCACTATACCAGTCACACCAGGAAGAATACTGTATTGTATGTGTATGTATGTATGTATCCAGTTGTGTCAATTTTGTAACCGAGGATATAACAGCCAAATGAAAGTGAATAGGGAAACGACCCCAGTATTCGACCAGTACCCAGTATTCGACCAGTTTGTATTGAAACGGACTATGCCCGTACTTGATCAAATACAAAACGCAGTTGAATTGTAAATGTTTTATTTACAAATTAACACAGCGGAAATAGTTACTTCGCTAATTTATTGTGGTGACTTGCGACCAGTCGACGACCGGATGTCAAAGTTGGAACTGGTCCGCCGCCTGACACCCCTGGAGACAAATAATCTACTGGTGCCTTACCATGTAGGGATTGGCGGGGAAAAGGGACCCGCCCATTGGACGAGGAGCGTCACATGGCAAAAAACGAGAGCAGACGATTCTGGAAAGGAGAGGCGACACTCTTGCATCTGAACCGCCAACAGGCTAGAAGCATACTAATCCTGATAATCAGATAAATCGTAAGTAACCTTTAATTAATCTAAATACTCGGTAAAATCACGACAATGGCGCTGCGAGCATTTGAACGCATCTGTTAATCTATTAATTACAAAATTTTTTAAAATTAATTGTCTTTTGTCTTTGGGTTTAATTATTTTCAGGAAAAAGGAAAATTTTTAATTGGCCGCCATATTGAATTTTTTCGCGAATTAATTTTCTCAAAGTAATAGGAAGTTTTTCACAGTGTTTTTATTGATATTTTTATAGAATATTGCATTCTTGAAGTTTTTCTGATTAAATGACGTAATAATTTTGTTTTTGTGGGGGAGGATTTCAAATTTACGGTTCGGCTTCAGTGCAGAGGAATAAAGTATTTTTTGAAAGTTCGAAATACTTTGCGTTTATTTATTGTGTTTTTCTGGGAACAATTCCCGGTATGTCATTTCGTGACAATGATGGGGCTATGGGGGAAAGTCAATCCCCGGATTTGCAGGTTAGCCCACACGAAGTAGGCCACATTTCTATTCTGACACCTCCTAGTTCTGGGTACGTAGACAGAAATTCTAGGTATCACAGTTCAGTCAGTACGGGGTCCGGTACCGTAGAAGGGGGGACACCGTTGACGGGTGGTCTTTGTATTCATTCGGGGGAGAGGACAAATGCCAATAGGGGCAGTTTGGTTTTCATCCCAGAGGGGGGGGTAATCCACCCAGGGGTGACGTTGCTTCCTATCCAGAGGGGAGTTACCCGAAAGGGGGTGGTACTTACCCATGCCCAGAGGGGGGGGGGGGGGGGGTAAACCGGCCAGGGGTAGTCATGAGTCTTACCCAGAGGGTAGTTACCCGAACAGGGTTGGTACCATTTCACGCCCAGAGGGGGTTAACCCAAACGGGGGCGATTTCGGTCCGTCATCGGAGGGTGGTTACCCACACAGGAGTGGTCCACTGTCATACCCAGAGGGGGGTACTCAGTATAGGCGTAGTCCCATTTCTTATGAGGATGGATTTAACCCCCAAAGGGGTGGTTCTACCGTTTGCCCACAGGGGAGGTCGATGTATCAGGGTCGTGTCCCATATCGCCAAGGAGGGGGTGATGTAGACAGGGATGGATTTAATTTTCATCCGGAGGGGAGGTTACCAGTAAGAGGGGGTGCGCCGGAGGAAAGGTTATTTCATTTCAACAAGAAAGTGGAATATAATGGCAAAAGTAGTTGGAAGGCTTTTGAAACCAAATTTCAATACATGGCCGAGTGTGCGAATTGGCCCCCACAGCGGTGTAAAGAGGAACTTTGTTTTTCATTACAGGGTAAGGCTAGTGAATATTATGCCCTTATATTGGCCCCCCAAAACCTCCGATATACAGAGATTATGCACAAGCTGGCGAAACGATTTGGGTCGTATGATATGTCGAATAGAGCAAATAGAGCGTTTCAGGGTCTGCCCGACGACTTTATGTCTTCTCAGGTAACGACCAGATTTTGTCAGGGTTGTGAAGATGTAGCGGCGGCACATCATTTGTGCAATGCAAATCCCCGGACTCTTGACGATGCTATGGATACGTTGTTACGGTGGCAGTGCACCAATGCAGCGCTGAATGCTAGATCTACTGGTAGAATACCGGGTAGTACACCGTTACAGGCTCGTGTGTCCCGCATAGACGGATGGGGACACAGTGATAGGAGTACAATAAATAGGGAGCTTAATCCAGTGGGAGACAGTTTAAGAGATAGATTGGATTTTTTGTCTAGTCGGGTGGATGAACTGTCAATCGGTGGACAGCGGGTCGCTCAAATGAGTGTTAGTAGAAACACTGGTAGCCTTGGGCGGGAAACGCCTAACGCCTCCCACTCTGCTATGGAGAGACTAGAGAAAATGGTGGAACATCTGATGACGGAAGTGGTAGAGTTAAAGGGGCGGAGAGTGAGTAGCCCAGGGGGGGACCGGTCGCATTTTGGTAACAACAACAGGGGGCAGTTCCAACCTAGGGATAAGTCACCTTCAGTGGGTAGAAGGGAGGGGTCTCCTTCACCACAGGGAAGGGAAAGGGTGCCTCCTAGATGTTATCTTTGCAATGAGGTGGGACACTTTCGAAGAGAGTGTCCACAGTGGAAAGGAACTAAGTCGTTAAACGGGAAAGGGCTGGGTCAGTAGGCCTTAACCCAGTCCAAGATAGTAGTGGGAGACGGCCTCTAGCAGGTATGGTACCATTGGGTACCGGGAGCAGGGCTGTCGGCACCAAGGGGGTGGCTGGCAGTTCTGTAGGGAAGAAATGTGTAAGTTGGGGGGGGGGGGGGGTGTAGAGATATGTACACGTCAAAATTCGGCGTCCATCCAGAAGCTAAATTTACAGAGGGATCATTGTATCATTATCATGCCCGAAGACCAGACCCCTGGGGGAGGGGATATGTGTCAAAACATGAAAATCGATGTAGCCTTGGGAGAAAGTAGCCAGGATAAAGTTACATGGTGTGACCAGGAGACGAGTATGACCTCGGAGGAGGTGGTTGCAAAGACTGTCGACGTCGCAGGGGGAGCACCTGAAAATGGGATGGCTGCAGAAAATGCGGGCGCGACAGTAGGGGCAACGGGTGGGGTGGCTGAACAGGAAGGGCTAGCATCGAAAGAGTCACATGTAGATCGGACTGTCGAAAATGGGGTGACCTTGGAGAGTAGCCAAGATAGCGTTACGATAGGGGGTAACCAGGGGAAGGATGTAGTCGTAGAGACTGTGGACGTAGTGGCGGTAGCACCTGAAAAGGGGGTGGCTGCAGGAACCACGGATGTGGCAGTTGGGGCGAAGGGAATGGCGGCTCAAAAAGAGGGGTCAGTTTCGACAGTGGTGGTCGAGGGGGTGACGGCACATTCTGGGGGTGTAGATGACGAGGTTAGGGACAGCTCAGGGGTGGGTGATGTTCCAGATAAGAAAGGGGTAGTAGAAGAAAGGAAGGTAATCGTCCCTCCAGAGAGTTGTCCAATGGAAGGGCAGATAACAGTGGAGGCGGTAGGGACAGAGAAAGGGGAGGCAACACCAGTCATCAGACTTAAACCTGTAAGCGCTGGGCCTATGTTCTCTGTACCTGTCATTGTAAATGGGTGTTCTGTAAATGCCACAGTAGACACTGGGGCTGAGGTGAATATCATTGCTGACCGAATCTATGATAGCATGGTGACTAAGCCTAAGGTTATTCGGGCTGTATCTCTGAATACCGCAGGCCGAGAAATGAAAATGGAAGGGATTGTTGTCGGTCCTGTGACCTTGACACTGGGAGATACCCATTTTCAATCCAAAATGTATGTGGCCCCAATCGAGGATGATATGTTGTTGGGTTTAGACTTTTTTGAGGGCTTGTAATGCAAAGTTGGATTTACAGGCAGGCACACTGACGGTTGGGGGTAAATCCATCTCTATGGTTTTTGGATTGATTGGTCAGTCGCCAGTGGTGGCGAAGGTTAAGGTGCTAGAAAAGGTGGTGGTACCACCAAATTCAGCGAAACATTTTCCCTGTAGTGTGAGCCGAAGTATGCCCACATTTGTGGTTGAACCGAGCACGGAGTGTGTATCAACATTAGCAATGATGCCATATACGTTCCAGGCAGCAGGCAACAAGGCTAGTGTGTGTCTGGTGAATTTGGGTGATAGACCAGTAACACTCCAGGCACAGCAGGTTGTGGGGCATGCTATGGAAGCAGCCCTGGTGGTAAATCGCAAATTGCCGCCATCTGTTACAGTAAAAAGGCTGAAAGAATCTCAGGGTGAAAAACAGGTGGTACCTGAATTTTTGAAAAACATGTACGACAACTCCTGTAAAGAGTTGAACTCTGAGCAAGCGGAAAACCTGGCCGCTTTACTGGTTGAGTACCAGGATGTGTTTGCCCAGAGTGACTTTGACTTTGGCTCATTTACCACGATAGAGCACGAGATAGATACGGGTAATGCCCGGCC
Source organism: Gigantopelta aegis (assembly GCF_016097555.1). NCBI lineage: Eukaryota > Metazoa > Mollusca > Gastropoda > Neomphalida > Peltospiridae > Gigantopelta > Gigantopelta aegis. Next base: position 22,127,162 of record NC_054712.1, read on the forward strand.
GGTCAAGGCAAGAATGAGGCGAACACCCCATGTGTTTTGTCAATGAGGAAGAAGCTCATTTACAGAAAATGCTAGATGCAGAAATAATTCAGCCATCTGCGTCTGAGTGGGCCTCTGCTCCCGTACTGATTCGTAAACGGGATGGAGGGGTACGGTGGTGTATTGACTACAGGAAGTTGAACGAGGTCACTGTCAAAGACGTGTACCCGTTACCACTGATAGATGAGTGTTTAGACACCCTGTCTGGAAATATCTGGTTTTCCAAACTGGATGCTAATTCAGCATATTACCAGATTGGTGTTAAAGCAGAGGACCGGAAAAAGACTGCTTTTGTGACAAAGTATGGCCTTTTTGAGTTCGTACGCATGGGTTTTGGGTTGTGCAACGCTCCGGCAACGTTTGCTCGAGCCATGAACTTGGTTTTGAGAGGGTTAACGTGGAATGTGGCATTAGCATTCTTGGATGATATTTTGGTCATGGGTAAGGACCAGGGTGATCATTTGACTAATTTGCGGTCAGTCTTTAACAGATTTCGCGAATATGGTCTGAAGTTCAAACCGAAGAAATGTGAACTATTTCAAACAAAGGTGGAATTTCTGGGTAGAGTGATAGGTCCCAACGGGGTAGAGATGGGCACTGGATATGCCGACAGTGTTCGGGAGTGGCCTATTCCCCGGTGCACAAGGGAGGTAGAAAGTTTTTTGGGCTTTGCCAACTACCATCGAAATTTCATAGCTAACTTTGCGGAAATTGCAGTCCCCTTGTACGAGATCACGGGTAAAAAAACATTTATGTGGGGACCTGCTCAGGAGGCAGCTTGGGTTAAGATAAAAGATGCACTGGTATCCACTCCGGTGCTAACTTTGCCCAACAAAGATGACCCATTCATACTTGATACGGATGCGTCGGACAAGGCAATAGGGGCAGAGTTGTCTCAGCTGCAGAACGGCATCGAAAGAACGGTTGCTTATGCCAGCTGTAGCCTCACCTCAGAACAGAAAAAGTACTGTACTACCCGGAAAGAATTGTTGGCGGTGGTAAAGTTTACCCGCCAGTTCCGCCACTATCTGCTGGGTAGGAGGTTCTTAGTGAGAACTGATCACAACAGTTTAACCTGGTTGTTAAACTTTAAGCAACCACAAGGTCAATTAGCCAGATGGTTAGAGGAACTGGGTCAATATAACATGCAGATTCAACACCGACCCGGTAAGCAGCACATGGACGCTGATGCCTTATCACGACTGCCTTTATCACAACCATGCCCAGAATTTAAGGCAGGTGTCAAACTACAAGACTTGCCTTGTGGGGGCTGCAAGTATTGTGTACGAGCCAATGATAAATGGGGCTCGTTTTTTGACAACGTAGATGATGCAGTACCTTTAGCCACCAGGGTGGATCAACCCACACTGGTACGGCAGGTGGTTTCCGCTGTGACTGAGAGTGCATCAGTGGTGCAGAGTACTGAGTTCCAGCAGTTGCTCACTGGGGGTATTGAGTCCGACCCCCAGCCCCAGAGTACGGGGCCATTGTGTACACATATAGATGTAGGGGTGGTCCCTACCAAAGTGCTGTCAGTAACTACTACTGAGGACAGTTCGGGTGATAACTCCTTTGTGGGATACTCGGCTGATCAGATGAAGGAAAAGCAGCGTGAGGATAGGGATTTGAGACAGGTTATCCAATGGTTGGAGACGCAGGTAGTACCCAGTGAGGCAGAATTGTTTCTGGGCGACCGTGAATCCAAGTGCTATTGGGTTAACTGGGACACGTTTCATTTAGATGAACGTGGGGTCCTGTACAAACGAATTGAGGATGATTCGGGGAGCAGAGAACTGCTAGTTGTACCCCATTCCTTGCGACGGGAGTGGCTCAGGGTAAATCACGATATTCCTGCATCGGGTCACCAGGGTGTGGAACGTACCAAATGTAGAATGCGTGCCAGGTATTATTGGTACGGTATGTCTAGGGCTGTAAAAAAACTTTGTGTTTACCTGTGTACAGTGTAACCGTTGTAAGAAGGGTAATAGGAAGGCGAGGTGCCCAATGAAACAGTTTCATGCGGGGGTTCCTATGGAGAGGGTACATCTCGATTTCCTGGGACCATTACCCAAGACTGAAAATGGTAATGAGTATGTACTCATGATGGTAGACCAGTTTACAAAGTGGGTAGAGTGCATACCATTGCCATCACAGACAGCTGAGGTGACAGCAAGGGCAGCTATCAATGAGTTTTTCTCGAGATTTGGCTACCCTTTTGAGATATTCACTGATCAGGGGAGAAATTTTGAGTCGGAGCTATTTCAAGAAGTGTGTAAATTGCTCCATATTCATAAAGCCCGAACCACACCTTATCGTCCATCTGCTAACGGACAGGTCGAACGGTACAACCGTACACTCATGGATGCTGTTCGATGCTATATTGACAAATCTCAAACCCGGTGGGAGGATAACCTGGCTCAGTTGGCAGGGGCCTTACGCTCTGCGGTAAACCGCCACACAGGTTACACTCCTAATCACCTGATGCTGGGTAGAGAGGTCAATCAACCTGCAGATCTCATGTTCAGGCCCCCTGTAGGGAAGCAGCCGGCACATGTTGATGAGTATGTGGCCCAGCTTGAAGAATCCATCAGGAGTACGCATGAACTGGCTAGGGATAAGTTGGGTGAGTCCCAGAAAAGAATGAAAAGGGACTATGACCTGAGAACAGCAGAACACAAGTATTCCAAAGGGGACTATGTGTATGTGTTGGACACGGCTGTTCTTAAAGGGGAAAACAAAAAACTTAGCCCACCATGGAAAGGTCCTGGAGTGATAAGGGAATGCATATCCCCTTATTTGTACAAAGTACAACTCCGTAAAGGAGTGTCAGTGATCAACCATGACCGATTAAAATTGTGTAATGATCGGAGGGTACCCCCATGGTTAGATCGGGCAAAAGGGGAGTTACTGGGCCAGAAGAAGGAAACAACAGATCAGGGTAGACAAACTAGGGGAAAAACAAAGAGCCAACAAACTTATTGTTTTTGTATGGGGCCTTACACAGGTGAATTCATGATACAGTGCGACCGGTGTAAAGAATGGTATCATGGTGTGTGTGTGGAGGTAACCCCGGAGGAGGGTAGATTGATGGACTTGTACATTTGTCCCGTGTGTGGAGCAGACTCACCGCAGTGAGTACCGTCAGAGGGGTGGTGAGTACGGTGTGTTCCATGTTGTGCCTCTTAGGACTAGTTGCACTTTCACTTATAGTCGCCCCTCTTCTGTAGTTCCTTTCTCCTTGGTTGTTGTCTCTATGCACTGCTTAACCGCGCTTTACTGTGCTTGATTGTTGTGGTGGATGTGCTCGTTGATATGGTGCTTAATTATCTCTATTGTTATTTCTTACTTTTTATTAATTATGGTTGATTTTTGAAATTAAGTATCATCATTATATACCCAATGGACTGGGTGGTGAGTATGTAAATTGTTTGTTTGTTTTTTTGTTTTTTTTGTTTTTTTAGGTTATATTGCATGATTTGCTGATTTGCTAATTAAAGTAGGTATTTGCTGATTTTCGGTTTATTGGTTCCATGGTGTTGTACTTGCTGGTGGGGGGAGATGAGGTGCACAGATAGGTTCCCGATAGATGACACTTTAACTATTCATTACGGTACGTTGGCTTGTTCGGGTTAGTATTATTTAGGTCCTTTTGAACTGTTCTTTTCTTTCTCATAGAAAATGAATCACGAGGACAAAACAGTTGTGGGTAGGTGGGGGAGTGACGCTCCCCCCCCCCCCCCCCCTGCCTGACGAAGAAGCACCAGCAGAGGTGGAGCCACCACCTCAAGAGGAGTCAGCCGAGGTGGACCCATCACCTCAGGGGGAGCCAGCCGAGGTGGGCCCATCACCTCAGGGGGAGCCAGCCGAGGTGGGCCCATCACCTCAAGGGGAGTCAGCCGAGGTGGAACCATCACCTCAAGGGGAGTCAGCCGAGGTGGGCCCATCACCTCAAGGGGAGCCAGCCGAGGTGGGCCCATCACCTCAAGGGGAGTCAGCCGAGGTGGACCCATCACCTCAAGGGGAGTCAGCCGAGGTGGACCCATCACCTCAAGGGGAGCCAGCCGAGGTGGGCCCATCACCTCAAGGGGAGTCAGCCGAGGTGGACCCATCACCTCAAGGGGAGCCAGCAGAGGTGGGCTCATCACCTCAAGGGGAGCTAGCCGAGGTGGGCCCATCACCTCATGAGGAGTCCGTCGAGGTGGGTGTGTCGCCTCAGGAAGGGGACCTGGGGGAGGTAAGTGTGTCTCCACCAGCGGCGGCGGGGTCGTCACTCCAATCGGAGGATTCCTTGCCCGATATCCCTCCTTTCTGTTTTCCCACGCCCATACACTTAAGGGAGGGCTCTCCTCCTCCAGGATTCTTACACCGGGGGAGAGGACGGGGAATCTTGGGGGCATGGGAAAGGGGAAAATTGCCTGTATTTGGGTTTCTCATTTCCCGTCCGGGACTGTCCACACCTGGTCAGTCCAGGTTTCCACTGGGAGTGGCCTTACCCCGGCCTCCGCGGGGGTTGGGCTTGCCCAGATCTCCGTCAGGTCTATGTTCCCCCCCGATCCACCTCACCGGAATCGACCGAGTCGGTTTCGCCCAAGGATGCTGGGCTTACGCCCGGAGCGGTTAGCCTTGGGGGAAAGAGGAAAGGGTCAGAGACGGGTAAAGGACGGGGGGGGGGGGTAAAAAGTCTCGGGACTCCAAATGTCCAGTCCCAGGCTGTGGGACATGCACCCGTAAATTACGGGCGCATGCCCTGTCAGTACACATCCCGGGAATCTTGGGGGCAGCAAATCCACGTACCCCAAACCTGGCTACCATTCGGTGGGCGGCAGTGAGAGACCTGGCAAGGAGGGTCTGCGGACCGTCGGGTACTCCGCGACAGTTGGCTAGTAGACTGGGACCATTGATCCCGAGTATGGTGGGCCCGTCAGAGGTGGACATGCCCGCAATAGAACAGATGGCCCGTTTTCTGGGTGAGCCATCTCAGCAGTTTACTCTACATCCAGTGTTGAGCATGTCTGCGCTCATACACTGGAGAGCGTTGTTACATGCGGTGGCATTGTTGTCACTAGAGGACCGCCGTTGGTTTTTGGGATGGTCGGCTCAGGGGGTAGATATTCCTCGAGATAAGTGTATCCTGGCGGGAACAGAGATTTCTCACGACGATGCCCCGGGAAGTTTGGTAATAACAGGGAGCGGGAAGTCTCTGTCGGTAGAAGGGGACACTAGGGTGGTCTTAGTTGGGGCAGAGCCCGGTGAGAGCTGGGCGGCTTCTTCTGGGCCATTAGTCGAGGGGAGGGGTCGGCTTCAAGGGGTGGATGCCCATTTTCATCCAAAGTCTTGTGCCCGGGTAATGAAACTGGGCACAGATCCCAGTTTGGAGAAAGTGGTGCGGTACAACTATCCACACCGTATTCCCTGCCCCGCTATTGATGTGATAGGGGGTGTGTCAGTGTACATCGAGCCGGGTCACGTTCCACCTACGGTGGAATGCTACCCGGCCTGGAAAGTGGTAGTAGGGATTCATCCCCGATTCGCAACCACGGTCCAAGACGCGGATAGGGGATGGGTGGAGGGGAAATTGGAGTCGTGGCCCTCTCGCGGCTGGTATCCTTCTCCTCCAGGAGAGGTGCCCCCCAACCCAAAAAATTCACTTAACCTCTTTCGACGGGGGGTGCCAAGCAGTTAAGGATGCCTGTAGGTTGTTCCCGGAGGCCTATTTTGGGGTCTCCGGGAAGGTGTTTGCAATCGACGGGGAACAACGCCAGGCAGTGGCGCTTATCCCTGTCGATCGTCTTCTATTAGAGACAAATGCTCCTCATATCGGACTGAGGGGCCAAGGTCCTAGCGGCCCGAGTTACCTCGGAGAGGTGGCAGCCGAGGTGGCCCGGGTTCGAAAAACCTCCCTGGAAGCAGTGCTGCAAAGCACTGTTTCCAACGCCCGGCGGTTGTACGGGCTGGTTAACCGGTAAAGAAAATAAAACGGAAGGGTGATTATTAAACCAGTAGGTCATATGGGTTGTCTGTACGGAACGGGTTGGTACCCGGCATTAGCTGGGAACAACCTTCCATATCATAGAGATATGTACTGAATTTAAAATATTGAACATAATTATTTCACAATGGTGGGGGATTTTCACTGGTGGTATATTTTAATTATGGTCTGCTAGACAAGAGAATTAGGGCTAAATTCGAATAACTGTATGATATGTCTAATTATAATGTTTTATTTCAGGTCTAACAATATTATCCAGTTGAATGTATTTCAGGTGAATGGTTGGTGTTCAGCATCCACTTGGGGAACAGTTAATTGGGTATGGGAGGCCTGTGGGTAAGTAATCATAGAAGATGTCCCAGGAAGGGGGGTTGGATTTTGGGTAATTGGGAACAGACCTGATTTTTAAGGGGTCTCTTCTCAGGTAAGTATGTAATACTCAGAAGATAAAACAGGACATAAAATTATATTTTTCCTGGATGATGCGGACCTTTTCCATCTTTTGTGAGGGGGAGGGAAGGTATCTGCCATGAAAAATCCTGTTTTATCTTGTTTTCCTTAGGGAGAGGGTCCCAAATTATTTTGTGGGGGAATAATAGTTAATTTTCAATTAACTATTGCTAAGTTGAGGGATAATTATTTGAATTATGACTCTTTTTTGGTAAGGATGTAATTAGGAGGCCAACATCATATAGGGCAAAATGTGATGGACCAGTTTTTTTGTTAGGTTTGTGTAATATAATGTAATATAGTTGCCTTGACTGACATTTGCAAAAGGCTGAGTTGGAATTTATTTAACTGTTAACTTTTAAGTGTTTAACTTTTAAGTGTTTAAGTGTTTAACTTTTAAGTGTTCAACTTTAAGTGTTATTCAAGGAGTAGTTCTTGGTGTTTCATTATTAATATTCCTGGATGTGACTTTAACTGTGCTTAAGGCATAACTTTAATATTTCTGGATGTGACTTTAACTGTGCTTAATGCATAATTTGAATATTCATGGATTTGACTTTAACTATGCTCAATGGATAATATTCGTGGATATAACTTTAATGGCTTTTCTGGATGCCACCGCCAGATAAGTCAGTATCTTTTTTACTAACAGGATATGACTGTTTCTTTTGGGGGGTAGTCTTAACCTATAACAACAGGAAACTCTGGATGTTTACAAAGAACCTGTTTATTCATGGATGGTCGTTGAATCCTGGCCCGGATGAGTCCGAGCCAGTAACCCGCTGGTGAAGTGTTTAATGTTCCTTGGAAATTCGGGAGGTGATCTTCTCTTCTATAAAACGGGGGAGAGTGTGGTGACTCGCGACCAGTCGACGACCGGATGTCAAAATTGGAACTGGTCCGCTGCCTGACACCCCTGGAGACAAATAATCTACTGGTGCCTTACCATGTAGGGATTGGCGGGAAAAAGGGACCCGCCCATTGGACGAGGAGCGTCACATGGCAAAAAACGAGAGCAGACGATTCTGGAAAGGAGAGGCGACACTCTTGCATCTGAACCGCCAACAGGCTAGAAGCATACTAATCCTGATAATCAGATAAATCGTAAGTAACCTTTAATTAATCTAAATACTCGGTAAAATCACGACATTATAATAGGCTGCAAATATTGTCAGGTTTCAGAATGAATTTATATAATTATAATATTCTGTAAGTGAAGAAATAATTATTAAGAAACAAGAAAGTATTCTTAATTGGCTGTTCTACAAATAATAATTATGAAATAGCGAATATTTGCAACTTATTTCCGGGTTCATTATGGTGCACTGGGTATGACGAAGATACACAGAGAATGACGTCATGAACCAGCGGACACGTAGGCAGTCAGTCACGTGGTACACTTCCACCCGTATAAAAGAGGCGGAGCACAGAGCTATATTAGCTCGGCCATTTACCTTTCGACCGACCGTTCAAAATTGTGCACCCTTTTCTCTTTGTCATTTAACTGCTCCATTCAAATTCCATAGCACCCCCCCCCCCCCCCCCCCTGCTACCGATTTGATCGGGCTGCTGGTGCTCCCTTGCACCTGCCAGTGCAGGTGGTCCCTGGTCTCCCCTCCCCCCACCTTTCCTGTCATCGGAGGAGCCGGCCAAGGCCGGCTCTTGTGCCCACGACAGGCGTGCGCTACAACAGCTTGTTCTGAATGTGCACGTAAAACCCTATGACATGACATGACATGAGCTTTCGCTGGCTTGTGGATTCCCCAAGTCCGAAGACACACAGAACGGAACTTAGAACCAGCAGGAATGGAATGGTCGCCAGTACACAAGGAAATGGGATACAGATATGCATAGGAAATAAACAATTCATCGCTTATACAAAAAGAGCGCAGTAAAGGCGCAGCGCACAAGGACGCAACAGAGGCGCAAAGGGACACTAACAAAAATGTTAAGTTTTTTAACTTTCCATCATTCAATTGATGCAGCCCCATTAATTTTAGTCTACGATTTATGTCCTGGGGATGGGACGTGCTGATAAAATTTTATCAACCACCCGTTATTAATAGCTAGGGTGGACCCAGGAAATATGTATATATATATTTTTTTTTTGGGGGGGGGGGGGTGAGGGGTCACTATCAAAATAAAATTAGAATGGGCTTAAATGAGGGGAGATGCGTTTCTTAAATAAACCTAATGAAAGAGTAATTATTTCTTAATTTTTATTAGCATTGGAGAAAATGACGTTTGTTTTGCGGTTCAGTATATTTATTGTTTGGGACGAATAATTTTTCAAGGGAGGTGGCAATGTAACAAAATGTGGACGTTTAGTAATTATTAATGTTGTTTGATGACGAAGTCTCCATTACCGGCCTTCGCGGTTATTTGACGGACCGCAGACTAGCGGCTCAGAGATAGTTTTTGAAGGAAAATATTAAAATATTCTGTCATTATTACTCTTACTATTTAAGAAATAGTATAGCATTTTTAAGTAATCGAATATGTATCAGTCACTATCTGTGCTATCTGTCGTTAGCGTTTTTACCATTTCTAGCCAGTTGAAGCTGTGAAAATAGCACAATTTTATTTGCATGGAAACCGCTATGTTTGAATTTTACATATGAACGATTTTCAGCCTGTTGCTATATTAATTAGGTTGTAAATGGACTATTGTTTAGATAAGTTAGGATATTATTTAAATATGCTAGTGTATAGTAGTTATTAGAAAAATAGTGGTTTCCTTAAATATTAGTTTATTGTATTTATTAATTCCTATTTCCGGCATTTACGACTTAGTGCTATTTTAAACTTGACATTATTTGCTTTATATAGTGTGCGCTATTTATAACGTGACCTTCTTTGCCATATTGGAGGGATTGTTATTTGTATCGTGACCTTTATTACCTTATATGGGACATTCCTATTTTTATTCGTCCTTTTTGCCCAAATAAGGGGTTGGTACGGGTACAAGTTACAGTGGCCACCGCTCGACACAACACCAGGTGTATCACTACAGTCGCGTAACAACGACTAGGGGATTTTGTCACAATATTTTAGGATACAGTCCTACACACATTAACGTCTGCTACAAAACTGAATATGGCGACGTCGACACAGGAATCGTAACAGGACGAATGAATGAATGAATGTTTAACGACACCCCAGCATGAACAATACATCGGCTATTGGGTGTCAAACTATGGTAATACAAATAAATAAAGTGATGATCAACATCAATATAAAAATTCAAGAATTCAACAAAAACAGTGTAAAGAACTGTGCAAAAACACAAATATCACAGAATTTTACAGATACTGAATTTTACTCAAAACTTCAATTTTGTGCTGTATTGGCCATTCTCAAAGAGAATGTTACACCCCTGCACCACGGTGAGGTTACAGAACACGCAGGGGCGTAACAGGACGAGTCATGTTGATTATCAAACCTCTTGAGACCTATAATATGTTTAATATGCACACAGCTGCCCGTGGAATGATGCAGGTGGCCAGATCTAGATGTCAGGTAATACAAGAGACTGCGTCAAATACAAATGAAACAGACTTGAACATTCCAGATAATGTTTACCGTGAATTAATGAAAGATGACTTCTGTGATGAAAACAAATCAAACAATGTAACGAAATTGAAAAATTCATCAGCCAGAATGAAAATGTTAATACACTCGTCGATCTTCGCTATCAACGGATATCGTCAAATACCTACTATTCAATTAGCAAGACGTAAAAGTAAAAATATTCCTGCATTTTGATTTAGTAATCGATGTTATAACCTGGTAACCTTATATAGCAGCTTTAACTGTTGGATTTCAATAAACGAAGTATAGTGTTTCGGATCAATGAACCTTCGGACTATAGAGCGGTCCACGATTTTTGCGTACACAAAACTGGTATAAATAATGATTTTCCGAATATTCCTGTAGGATTGCAGGATAAAAGAAATATCTCGTTACTGTCTAAGATATCGGCTTATCCTGCTCAGGACGAATGGCGAGTGCAGTGAGGCTCTGCCAAGCTGCATTCACCATTCTAACCTTCGTAGGATACAGCCGATATCTTAAGACAGCAACCGGTTATATATCGAAGTGTGTTATGCCTGGAGACACGAAAGCGAGTCTGTTAAACATTATATATTTGGATGCATGTGAATCCTTAATTTCTTCCAGTGCATGAAAGTGAGTGTAAAAATAAGGTATGTAGATGCACATGAATCTTAAACTGTTCCAGGGCTTTATTGATTACCCAAATTTCAGCAGTAAAAAACGATGCTGAATCGGGCAATAGAAATTATTGTCCGATAGAAAAACAATGTAGCAGAAGCCACACAATTCCCATCCCGTGATCCGTCTGTGTAAACAAGGATAAAGACTATACCAGTGATTTGCCTCTGATCACATGTTGTCCAAAACATGAATAAGTAAATAAGTAGATATATTTTTGTCATAAAGTCATTATACTGCCGTCGAATATTGATGAACGTTTTCATGGCACCACCTACAGAGGCTATGTCAACACAATGTTGTGCTTTTGCCGCGAAATCATGTTTAACAGATGGTCAGTCACCTGTGCTGTGGCCACGAGTCAATAATATAATAAATGAACAGACGTCAATCCTATTGATAAAAACTGAAGACAACTTGGACACGTCTCAGAAGCTAGAGAGAACTCCGATCACTCGACACTAGAGATGTTGTCCAAGCTGTTTCTATTCGCAGTCGTCCTAGGCGTGGTGGCCGTCGTCGCGCAGTATCCGAACTGTACCTGTGAGCAACGAAAGGGCGAGATGCAGATGTTTTACCAGATGATGATCAACTCGGTGATCTCCACCATGCATTCCATGCAGAACAATAATCAACAAAGTTTTTATGGTGCTGCTGGTGGTCGGAAATAGGTGAGTAAATTAATAGTATCTGGTATCGTGCTGCCTTGAAACCGCACAAAGCTGCGCCTCCTATGTTATATTGTTGGATTGAATGAATGTTTAGCGAAACCCTAGCACAAAACTACACATAGGCTATTGGGTGTAACAAAGGGTAAGGATATGAATATATTATTTATAAAATTATGTGAAACCACAGTAAGGAGCTGGGGGGGGGGGGGGGGGGGGGGGGGGGGCTGGGGATATAATATAACCACCCCCAGCACAAAAATACACATCGGCTAGTGTTATTGTTGGTTTTAGTTAAAACGTTTCAATGTATCAAACACAAAACGATTGTGGTACTAGCCATAAACTGTGAAATTAGATATATCTTACCCTTATAGACTACTAGTATTCCTGTTAGCAACAAACTGATGTGTTTAAGAAAACTGCCACAAACAGTGTATCACAAATCATTATATTACTAATGGTAATAACTAATGGTAAATGACCCAATGCATCCACCAATGAGGGTGAAACATCTGGTATGTGGTATTGTAAGAGCACTACTAATTTACCGTGACAGATCTCGCACTGAACGAGAGTTCACGTTTTAAGGGTAACCATCATTCATGCTCCTCATCATTTCGCTGAGACAAATTTAAGGATTGTACTTAATTACTCCCATTAGCATGTGAATTTTACATGGTATCACATGGCAATATTGTAAACGGCTCGACATAATCTAAGTTAGGGGAGCAATTAATCACTCCACTCATGTTTTTCACGGCGAGGTCTAACGTCATATTAGTCTTTAGATTGGCATCAATCGTATCCAATTTATATCATAAAACTTATAATAACGTTTGCCTCAACCATTATTATTGTTTGTTTTGTTTAGTGTTTTTTGTCGGGTTTTTTCTTTGCAGATCCCACACATGAAGATCTGAAGAAGAGAAATTCATTCTGAGAAAATACATCCAAAATGTAAAAAATGCAAACGTTGTTTTCATTATGTATCAATTTTTCTGTAGAAGCATAGAGACAAAAATTATATTGATCTTGTACATACTTTTTTATCTGTTTGCTGAAAATTACTAGTTATTGTCCATGAAAATGAATTCTGCTCCATGTTGTTGGGCTAGAGGGTCAACTATCGGTATAATTAGTTCATTCCTTTATTTCACACCAGTCAACGACGCCTGTTCGGATGACGTCAAGATCAGATATTATCCACCCTGAATTCCAGCCCAAACCACAAAGGCTGCACACGCATCTCTCCCCCAAAACGATCATGGGCAGTGGTACAATTTGCGACGCATTCTACAACGTAATTCCACAGCTAATCTAGAGGAAACCTGCTACACTCCCCCCATTAGCAGTAGGAAACATTTCATATGCACTTTTCTACAGCCAGAACGGGGTATTTCGCGGCCGTCGATATACCAGTCATGGGACTGGAGAACATTTATTTTAAAGGCATCCTGCTACATTTTTGTTTCATTAGCAGTAAGGGATTTTTATATGCACTTTACAATACAGGATAACAGCGCATACCACATACTTTTATATATCATTCCAGACTTTGTTGAGGACACGTAATAACGCCTATTAGGTGGTTATGAGTGAAATTAGGCGCTGTATTTCAAGCATTTTGATACATTTGAAACAGCAGTTTTCTTAATATAATCTTTCTAAAAATTAAAAAAGATATATCCATTAATTTTCAAGATTTTAGAGCAAATTAATTGTACCCTTCGAACTCTGATAGAAAATCCCTGCATTCGTGAGGCACGTCTAAATACATTTCACGAATTAAAGAACACAGTGCAACACCGGCCTCGGTGGTGTAGTGGTTAAGCTATCAGACAAGACTGGTAGACACTTGGTTCGCATCTCGGCATCGGATTCCACCCAGAGCGAGTTTTAACGACTGTACAGTACAGACAGCCCAATTATCAAAAATATTATTGGTAGTAAATCTTAAAGCAGATATTAATTTTACTTGTAGAATTCAGGAAATTGCATTACAGAATCTGTTTTTCAAAATTAAACAGGGGAGCATACCCCATACCCCCCAAAAATAAAAAAATAAAAACAAACAACAAACAAAACAGACAAACATAATGTCTACTTGCTTTTGTCGTGCCTCCTTATCCGAGGTGTTCCCAGGACAGCGTGTTTGAACCTTAATTGGATACAAACACAAAATAAATATACACGAATGAAAAAAAGTTCGGTTTGTTTAACGACACCACTAGAGAACATTGATTCATTATTCATCGGCTATTGATGTCAAACATTTGGTAATTTTGATAGTCGAAAGAGTAAACCCGCTAAATGTTTTTTCTAATACAGCAAGGGATATTTTATATACACTTTCCCAAAGACAGGATAGCACATACCATCGCCTTTGATATACCAGTCGTGGTGCACTGGCTCGAACGACTATAAATGACTGTAAAAAATCAAGCATTTTGATTGGCTGATTACAGTTGTTCATTCTACGATATACCACCTCCGAAACTTAATGTACCTACTGTAACGTTGTTTACGTGTATTCATACGCGGTGAAGTGTCACTGTTTGTAAATATGGATGACGTACACATAGAAGACGCCGATTCGTTTAAAGGGACACGCCCTAGTTGTTAACCATTACGCCGTTGTTTTTCGCTATTAAACCCATTTTTCACAAATAAAATTACACTTTACTTACATTTTAATTCTCCTGAAGTATTTTTTGGTAATCCTGATGTTTGTAATACCACGAAATGCATTTTTTGTATTTCTTAAAAACGCACGCGCCACTGAGAAAAAACCGTTGAGCAGACGAGGTCCAATCTATTTTTAGAGGGGATCTTCCCGTTTAAACGTCACAGATGTTGGTATAATCAACTTCCGATTTGTTGTCGTTTGCTTGTTCATTTTTGAGGTTTTTCTTCACAGTTCGTGCATTTTCATTAACAATAAAGTTCAGAGAAGTAAGTATCTCAATACAAAACGTTACAAAACCTTAAAGGGACATTCCTGAGTTTGCTGTAATTTTTAAGATGTTATCACTAATAGAGACTTTTTAACGATTTTAATTACATATCAAATACATTTTTCTGCATAAAATATTAGTGGCCATATATTAAACATGTTTCTGATCGTTCAAATATTTGTACTAGGTTAAATTTCATTTTATTTCCTAAAATATATTGTTTTTGTACGTACGAAATTATTTGAAGACAAAATCCAGTTTAGGCTTTTTACAAATATTAACACGACCAGAAACACATTGAATACACAGACACTGATATTCTAAACAAGAACATATATTTAATATGTAAGTTTAATCGTAGAAATATTTTATTAGTCGGAAACATCTTACAATGCAGCAAACTCGGGAATGTCCCTTTAAAACCAGCAAGTCTTACGATATCTGGAGAGGACAGAACAGTTGGAACATGCCCAGGAGAGGTGAAAGGAACGTACCCCAAGTCTGTGTGCACTCTGGGAAATTTGTCGTGACATAGGCATTTCTGTGCTTCGAGTGACATCTACCGGTGACATCAGAATACTAACTCTTTTTTTTTTCTTCAAGTAATTGAGTCACGGGGATTCACATGGTATTTATCGATATAAAACCTTCTTTTTTACTCCATTTTATAAAAACGTGATCTAAGTGTGTTACAGATTTGTAGATTAACCAGAATTATAATTAATTTTCGCGAGCTGAAACTAGGGTGTACGACTTTAATTTGGATGAATTGGAAGAAATATTTGGACCAGAAAATGACACCTAAGAATACTCTCCAGACGATATAGCAATGCTTGCTGCATCAGCCTCTTCAAGCAGAATTTCAACTAACAATCGTCCTGTTGAGCGAAATCAGCAGATCGAGACTGTACAGTCACTGGCAGCAGACGACACCGATAAACCATGCTTTGCCACAAAAACGCAAATATTAAAAAAATCATGAATTGATAAAAATACTGATCATTTAATCATCGTGTAAACCCCAAATTAAAAACGCGACAACTGACCCCGTTTACCCGAGCATGGCCTCTCAAAGTTTTCAAACGAACTTACAAAACACGAATATTACAACAAACAGCTCCCAGCATCAACAAAATTACTCAAATGACACCTACCTTTGACATGATAGGCTGTAGAGTTGAAATTCACAACCATTATCACACAACAAATATGAATTAGCAACATAGCACAATAAATAAACACGAATATATCCAAAACTGTTTAATTGACACTTTCATAAGTTTATATTTCAGACCGTTTCATAGTGCAGGGTATTTGAAATTTTGTTATGTTCTTCCATCTTAAAAGTGGTTTATTGGTATTGCTTTCAGTATAAAGCATTATGTTGTTGTTGTTTCTGTGTCTATATAAATAAAAACTGGTTCAAACACAGTAGTATTTTTCATATAACTGGTTTTGAAAATTTACTTCCAATTTCGTTACTCCCATGATGGACTCTTCCTATCGATTGACGTCATTCAGTTACAAACACGTTTGACAAATATACCATAGGCGTCCCAAACTGCGTTCACCTAACGACAAAAACACGAATACGATATTTAAGGAAATACTATTCTACAATTTTCAGCTACAATACGTGAAACAAAATAAATTGCAATCAAGTAACGTAAAAAATCAACAATGTGGACGTAAAACAAATCCATTCTAAATAAATATAAGTTAAACACCCTCCGTTAAACAGCAAAGGGTACGACGTTTCTAACTGCGTTCAAAGGACATTCCTGAGTTTGCTGCATTTGTAAAGATGTTATCGACTAATGGAGACTTTTTTACGATTGTAATTACATATCTAATATATTTTTTATGCACAATATATTAGTGGCTATATATTAAACGTGTTTCTGATCGTTGTAATATTTGTACTAGGTTAAATTTCATCTTATTTCCTAAAATATAGTTTTTTCGTACGTACGAAATTATTTGAAGACAAAATCCAGTTTGGGCTTCTTACAAATATTAAGACGATCAGAAACGCATTGAATATACAGACACTGATATTCTAAACAAGAAAATATATTTAATATGCAAGTTTAATCGTAGAAATATTTTATTAGTCGGAAACATCTTACAATGCAGAAAACTCAGGAATGTCCCTTTCAGGCGCATGCGTTTGCAAAAAGTATCGTACTGCGCATGTGCGGCTCGTCATTTTCCATTTTTAAGGTAACTACATGAAAAAATATATGTTTCTTAATTATGGACAGTTGTCGAACACTTAATTTATTATTTTTTTAAAAGGAAAAATTCAATTTATCAAGCGTTCTGGTTCCGGTCCGCGTTTTATCAACACACATCGCTCACACTTGATGTCAATTATACTGATAGGCATTACGTTCATACCTGCGAATAGTTTGTAAAAAAATTTTTTTTAATCAATTGATTCTAAATTAACACAATTTATATACTCAAAATTATTTACAACTGTTATGAATGGATTATGAATACTATTCACTACACTAGAGGCACAAAAATGTAGCATACCTTTTGCAGTTCGAATATAATAATTGAAAACAAATTCCAACAGGGGTCTTAAAGATCGTAAAAACTAAATTCTTTGGCCTTGTTGATCTGGCACGTGTGAGGTCATGTGACACGCACCGAATGTTAAGTCATGTCCATTTTAAGTCCATTTCTACGAGTCATGTGGACCCGATATCGGTAATTTTAAGGAATAAACAAAAACGACTGTAAAATTAATGGTTTTAGGGGTTTGTAAAGTTTAAAGTTAAATATTAGAACGATCAGAAACACGTTTAATATACAGTCACTAATATTTTATGCAGAAAAATATATTTGATATGTAATTACAATCGGTAAAAAGTTTGTTAGTCGATAACATCTTAAACATTACAGCAAACTCAGGAATGTCCCTTTACAAACATGGCTGGGTACCTAACAAAATATTTCTGTGGCCAAATATATCATTCTCGTCGGCTTCAAATGATTACACTCCACTAAAATGTAGCGCAGGACGTGGAGGGTCCTTCTTTAAAGGGACCTTCCTGAGTTTGCTACATTGTTAGATGTTTCCAACTAATAAAATATTTCTACGATTAAATTTACATATTAAATATATTTTCTTGTTTAGAATATCAGTGGCTGTATATTCAACGTGTTTCTGGTCGTCTTAATATTTGTAAGAAGCCCAAAGTCGATTTTATTTTCAAATATTTCGTACGTACGAACAAATATATTTTAGGAAATAAAATGAAATTTAACCAAGTACAAATATTAGAATGATCAGAAACACGTTTAATATATAGCCATTGATATTTTATGCAGAAAAATATATTTGATATGTAATTACAATCGTTAAAAAGTTTCTGTTAGTCGATAAAATCTTTAAAATTGCAACAAACTCAGGAATGTCCCTTTAAAATAAATGAATGCGTCAAATATATACGGCACAAAACTACTTCATCCTTCCTGCACCGGCTGTAGGATGACTGCCACTCCGAAACCTGGCTTGACAGAATTAAGCTTGTTCGCGACCGCACCGTCCCATTCATCTTGCCAAGTCGAAAAAATATATTGGTTAAAGGGACATTCCCGAGTTTGCTCCATTGTAAGATGTTTCCGACAAATAAAATATTTCTACGATTAAATTTACATATTAAATATATTTTCTTGTTTAGAATATCAGTATCTGTATATTCAATGTGTTTCTGGTCGTCTTAATATTTGTAAGAAGCCCAAACTGGATTTTGTCTTCAAATAATTTCGTACGTACGAAAAAACAATATTTTAGGAAATAAAATGAAATTTAACCTAGTACAAATATTAGAACGATCAGAAACACGTTTAATAAACAGCTACTAATATTCTATGCAGAAAAATATATTTGATATGTAATTACAATCGTTAAAAAGTCTCTGTTAGTCGATAACATCTTAAACATTACAGCAAACTCAGGAATGTCCCTTTACAAACATGGCTGGGTACCTAACAAAATATTTCTGTGGCCAAATATATCATTCTCGTCGGCTTCAAATGATTACACTCCACCAAAATGTGGCGCAGGACGTGGAGGGTCCTTCTTTAAAGGGACATTCCTGAGTTTGCTGCATTGTAAGATGTTTCCAACTAATAAAATATTTCTACGATTAAATTTACATATTAAATATATTTTCTTGTTTAGAATATCAGTGGCTGTATATTCAACGTGTTTCTGGTCGTCTTAATATTTGTAAGAAGCCCAAAGTCGATTTTATTTTCAAATATTTCGTACGTACGAAAAAGTATATTTTAGGAAATAAAATGAAATTTGACCAAGTACAAATATTAGAATGATCAGAAACACGTTTAATATATAGCCACTGATATTTTATGCAGAAAAATATATTTGATATGTAATTACAATCGTTAAAAAGTCTCTGTTAGTCGATAACATCTTAAAAAGTGCAGCAAACTCAGGAATGTCCCTTTAACGGTTTCTACGACAGAACTAGAGCACATTGATTTATGAATCATCGGCTATGGGATGTTAAACATTTAGTAAATTTGAGTACTTAGAGAAGCCGCTACATGTTTCCATTAGTAGCAAGGGATTTTGTACACGAACCATCCCACAAACGCCCATACCACGCCTTGATATACCAGTCGTGGTGCACTGTCTAGAACGAGTTTTCTTTATCGGATTCTAAAACTTCATAAGAATCCATAAAAATTAGGTACATCCAGGGGTCGAGCAAATGCACAACAAATATTCTAGTTTCAAAAATTGACAATTGTCCTGATCACAAGCTTAAGGAGAAACTTCGTTCCTTAATCAATGGAGCGTGTGTTACAAACAACGTTGAACGTAAATATAAATATATAGTGCCTATTACATGGTTTGTTTCGAATACGAGTTTTGTGTCAACGAAGCAATGAGTAAAAATATGTTTCTTTCACGCATCCGAAAAGTCAAAATATATCTTTTTACTTAATATCACTTTTATGGTTTCTGTAAATCTATATATTTCATAGATATATGTATAATAAATAACAATATTCCACGGATCTGGATAATCTGGACAAAGAGGAAATCCAGACTAAAGTATACTGACATAAACATATGTGGGATGATGTTCATCCTCATTGACAACATATATGTCAAATTTGGAGATAAAACATATAGACAGGAAATAGGAATCCCCGTCGGCGCCAACTGCTCCACTACTCGCAGATGTGTTTCTCTGTGCATATGAATCAGAATATTGGACTAATCTCGTTAAATCAGAATAAAGGAATCTGGTTAATATGTTCAAGATTACTTTCCGCTATATTGATGATCTTATATCAGTCAACAATAGCAGGATTACAGAATACCTCCCATTGGTGTACCTACAAGAGTTAGAAATAAAAGAAACACCTGAAGGTGTTCAATCAGTTTACTACTTCTATTTATGTATGGAGATTCAAAGTGATACTGGACTCAAACTAAGCTGTTTGACAAACGACACGACTTCAACATTCCAATAGTCAATTTCCCCTTTCTGTCGAGCAATATACCTTCTGCTCTAGCTTTTGGTGTCTACATATCACAACTTCTAATATACCTTAGGACATGTTCATTGTAAGCACATTTCAAACAACGCCATATCATTCTGACACAGACGTTGTTGTATCAGGGTTATGATGTACAGGGACTCCTGAGAGCATTCATGACGTTTTATGGTAGCTATGTGGAGGCTATATCTACTAAATACAATGTATCAGTGACCAAAATGATGGCACACCTTTTTATCTCTTTGATGAAACTTGCACATTTCTTACTTGTTCATTGTTTAGATGAAGTGACAGACTTGAAAGCTATGATGGCAGTACTGAAAGCGGGTGTCACCGAGGGCATGCTGTGCTCATTGTTCGCGAATACCTGATGCCCGGGACGACGAGGCTTCATAAATAATTTGTTTCGTGTGGAATCGGTCTTGAACAGAGATACAGTATTGAATATGTTAATGTCAGATTCGTAATCGTAATGTATGTAACTTACGAACTTTTAGAATTTTATATTATCTAAGCGTTACTGGTGAGTAGATTATTGCACATTATCATCATTGTTCTCTGTAATAAAAACATCCTGTTTGAAAGCGAAGTAGCTTCAACGATTAGTGGAAACTAGAAATGTGTTGTATAGCATTGTTTCGGTATATGCCACATTTTTCTTTATGTGTATACTTCCCGTAATATGTGTATGTGATATATACGTACGCACGCACATATTCATCTGTTATATTCACGTTTTTCCCCCTCTGTCAACACAGAACTGAGCGTTTCACACGAAGACAGCTGGTTGACAGTGTTCACTAAATATGTACATATCCTCTGAATAAAAAGAAAAACATCACTGTGATTTCTTAGATACTAGATATCTGAATCCACATCAATCGACGTTGAAAATGTTGTCGAAGCTGTTGCTATTCGCAGTCATCTTGGGCATCATTGCCGTCGGTGTTCACGGACAGAGTTCATCGTGTACCTGTGATCAACAGCTGAGTGAGATGCAGATGTTCTACCAGATGATGTTAAGCTCAGTGATCTCCACCATGCATTCCATGCAGAACAATAACCAAATGGGATCACCGATGTATGGAGACACTCCGGTATAGGTAAGTAAGACTATATTGTCATCACTCTTCTACAGTTTTTAAAACATTTTCCATTCTTCTTTTTAATTTATTGAACGACAAGCAAGAATTCGAGAATTAAAAATTGGCGCAAACCATATTGGTAGTACTAAGCCAAATAACAGTTAATTTCCGCCTGTGTCAATTGAATGACAAGAATACGAGAATTACAAATTGACGCAAACCATATTGGTAGTACTAACTCAACTAACAGTTAACTTCCGACTGGGTCAAAGTTCGAGGTTCACCCATCTTTTGATAAAGCGATATATTTTAACATGCTCCTATACCACTACGGTTTCGAGCATTTGATAGAGCAGTTAATACCACAAGTCACTGATGATAAATGTGAATGAATGAATAAATGAATGAATGTTTAACCACAGTGTAAGAAAAGTATAATACAATACAATACAATACAATACATAAATCAAGGTAAGTATATGCTAAAACTTTGTATAGAAGGTGATACATGTGAATGTGTTTGTTATAAAAACAATTAGCTTCATCATAGTTTGACACCCAATACCCTATGTATTTTTCGTGCTCGGGTGTCGTTAAACATCTATTCTAATTAGTTTCATTTGTGTCAAAAATGTATGCAACTGGTTCAATAAAGGCCGTTGTATGTATTGTGTTTTCTGGGAATGAATGAACGTTTAAAAATACTTCAGAACAAAACTACACATCGGCTATCGCATGTCAGAAAAGGTAAAAAAAAGTTAGTTTGTTTTGTTTAACGAGACCACTAGAGCACATTAATTTATTAATCATCAGCTATTGGATGTCAAACATTTGGTAATTTTGACATAGTCTTAGAGAAGAAACCCACTACATTGTTTCCATCAGTAGCAAGAGATATTTTATATACACCATCCCCCAGACAGGATAGCACATACCACGGCCAAACCGACCTGCGTATCAAGCGAGCGCTTTACCACTGGACTGTGTTTCTGGTCGTCTTAATATTTGTAAGATGCCCAAAATGGATTTTGTCTTCAAATAATTTCGTACGTACGAAAAATATAGTTGATATGTAATTACAGTTGTCAAACAATGCCCCTTTAACTACGCTAATTTGCAAAGCTGGTCAGGCGTGACCAATATCTCGTCAAAACATACAATACTGCATGGTGTTGTTAATCCTACAAGAAATATAATATCGCCAAACATTCATCGAAACTTAATAAAGTTGTGTTTCAAAATGCCTGAAGAATAGTTATTTAAAAAAACAAAAACAACAGTGGAGAATTTAACTTACATCCTCCACGCATGTCGAGTCAAAATAGGCCTTCCCAATTCTGCCCTGGTCTGGAAAAACCTAGTAAGTCACATTTTGGTCAAAAGTAAGTTTGACCAATTTTTATGAAATACTAGGTTTATTCCTATCATTAGGTGCAATATTGAAGAAAAATGACAAACAAGTTTCCGAAGTTTTTGCTTGGGCAAACCTAGTAAGTCACACATTTGTATTTGTTGTCTGGAAAACCCCAGCAACTTGCTTGAGCCAATAGGTTTAGGTGTCGGGTCACATGACTTAAGTTATGGCAGCAACCATGAGAGAATCAGAAAAATTTGTTGGGCTCTTTTGTTTTGTTGTTTTCAATATTCTAAATGAAGTATGAGCTGCTAATGTGGAAAGCTGATAGTCCAGTTGGCACTGGATAAAAATAAAAAGACAAGAAATGCCATTAGTAATGTTTATGATGACCATAACACCAGTATTGACGAGCCTCAAATGATCGACACAAAGATCGCCTGCTATTTCTGTTTCTATAACCAACCAGGACCAGTCGATCAACCCTGCTGCATCAACAGTTACTGATTGCGATCGCCAAGCAGAATCTGTTACTGATGATGTAGTTGGAAAACCAAGGTTAGTGTAATAATTTGATAAAATAAATTACAATCCGATTACGTAAATGGTCTGGATAAAATTGGTAAGTTTATTGTCAATAATTTTTACAGAAAAATGTGTGAAAATTGATTTCACCCCATAACAATAAATTGCTAAAAATTATGCCTAAATTATTAACTGTATGGGGCATACTTTGTGTGACATGTTAAAACAAAATTTTAATTGTTTATTTGTTTACATTTGCAGTTGCTAGGTTTTACCAGATCAAATCTGATCTGCATTCTACCTTGCAACAACAAAAACGTAGCAGTTATTTTTTCAGACAAGTTCATGAGTTAAAATTGCAAAATTTAATAAAAGTGTTGCGCTTATGCTTTACTGAGAGTAGATATGGCTCTTTTAAACTCATCCCATAAAAGAATATGAAACATGGATAAGACATTCCCTTTAGGTAGGTTAGAACCGCATGAACTGTAATGTTTTATTTTACAGAAAACAGCGTCAGAATGAGCAGGACAGACACCAATACCACAAGGAAAAGTATGTTCTCCTGGAGCCTTGCAAGGATACCTGCCGAAAATCATGTGCAACGAAAATAACAGAGGAACAACGCCATACTACCAATGATGTATTTTGGTCTCTTGACTTCGGTGAACGTAGACTCTGGTTCGATGCACATATTCTGATTCACTCGGTCAAAAGACGCAAAATAGCACAAGACCAGTATTCTCGCACCCATACACTGTTACCTGTGGGCGTGTCTTCGTACTCTGGGTCTAAAGACTAATGGTAGAGTGACAGAGTTTGTCAGGGAAAAACTGAAAATTCCCAACAACATCCTTCTGAAACCCACCGATAAACGGAGGAAGGCTGCCCCAAAACCAAGGACAAACTTAGCATTCAGGAGCATATTGAAAGTTTTGACCCTCAAATAAGTCACTACAATCTTCAGCACTTCCCTAATCGTAGGTATTTAGACCACGATCTCACCATCACTGCCATGTGGAAAGATTACAAAGAAAACGTTAGTGATGTAAGCTATCCTGTTTATCGTCGAGTGTTCAAAACGATGAACATTGGCTTTCGGCGTCCATCTTAGGATGATTGTGATGTGTGTGCTTGCCACAAAGCGCACTTGGCATCCCCATAAGATGGCCATGATGAAGCAACGTGTGTGGTGTGTGAGGATTCCCGAAAACACAGAGCCAGATACACCATGCCAGGATAACATATCAGGAGCATGTGAAGTCTAACAATAACAAGCAAAGTTTCCTCACCGCTCACATGCAAAAAGTAATGGTATTGCCTAAGATGACCACTAAAGATTTTTTTTTTGGTTTCACGTTTAGTTGTTTTTAATCAAACATTTGCCTCTTTGAATGAAGATGTAGATTTTGGTGTGCTTGCGTCAAATGTTATATTTGCCTACATAAAGTGTATTAACTTATCAGAGAAAGACACAGTGGTTTTTTGGGCAAATAATTCTTCTGGGCAAAACAAAAATTGTTCTCTGTTTTCTGCTCTTGTCTGGTGTACAAATCAGGAATGGGGTCCAAAGAAAATTACTGTGGGGTACCTTAAAAGGGGACACACCTTTATGTTAACACTGGATCAAAAATGAAAAAGTGTAACGGAATCTGCATTTTCGACGATTTTGTTGAATTGTGCCAAAAAGCGAGCCAAAAAAATAAAACTGCGGTGATGCATCATAGTGATTTTTATGCAATGGAAGATGACCACAGGTAACGACAATCAAAGAAGGTAATATTACCATATTTGGCTGACCTGTGTGAGGTTCACTTTGTTAAAGGTTCAAGATCAATGTGGTGCAAACACTCCTTTGATGATGATCCAACTGAAGTTGACTTTTTGAGACGAAAATTTAACATTGAAATTCGTCCAGACAATTTGCACGGACCTCGTGGAATTTCCACAACCAAAAGGCAGAACATCCTACAGCTCATTCAATCATTTCCTGGACCAAAAAGGAAGTTCAGGCTAGATATGCCTGTGAATGACGTGAGCAATGACCTTGTTGAAATATTTCAGTGAAACCTTCGTCAGATGACTGATGTAGCTTTATGACAGTTTACAAAGCCAAAAACATTTAATTCTTCTTATTATTCTGATATTAAAACTTCGTTTGATTTCCGCAAAAGCATTTTTAAGTTTCTTTATGGTGAAAAGCATTTAAAGTTTTAAAAGTTTTAAACCAGGGCAGAATTATTTTGGGCTTCCTACGGGCCTGAATTAATTTTAATATTACATGAACATATGTTTCAAACTTTCTATATGTTTACAATGACCAATCACATTTTCTTTGCAGATTCCACGAATGCAGAACCGGTAGACATGGAAATAAACGTTTGGAACAAGTATTTTGAAGACTACTTCAAATAAAGCGAGAAAATGCATAGTTGTTTTAATCATTTATTGCATAACAAAAATACTTATAATATGAAAATAAGATTGTATCCCCAAGAACAGTGTATAAACGGAACTGTATAGGTGGTTTTTTTACAATTTTCCGGAAGCTGTAACTATGTTAAGCAACGATCACGTACTTTCGGTTCAGTTCGACGTTTTAGTCTGAGTAAGTTTGACCATATTAGGTACAAAAGCAAAAACAAATAATAATAATTAAATTGTTCTGACAAGTACAATCCATCCCAAATTAGCGCAAAAAAAATGTATACATATAAATAACAACGAACAGACATTCAAACATTTTAATATTTATCCCTACCAGGTAAAAATAATTTTGACTCCTATTGAAAACAGATCTTTTATATGTACCATCCCACAGAAAGGATAGCACATATCACAGCCTTTGATATACCAGTCGTGGTGCACTTGATGGAAAGAAAAATAGCACAATGGACCCACCGACGGGGATCGATCCCATACCGACCGCGCATCAAGCGAGCGCTTTACCACTGGGTTACGGAAAAATCACCAAAGCGACAGAGTGGCACACACACACATGGGATGGTGCATATAAAAGATCCCTTGCTACTAATGGAAAAATGTAGCGGGTGTCCTCTCTAAGATTATGACAAAATTACCAAATGTTTGACATCCTATAGCCGATGATTAATAAATCAATGTGCTGTAGAGGTGTTGTTAAACAAAACAAACTTTTTTAGGTGATTGTCGGGCACTTGTATTATTATCGTATGAGACGGCCCCTGGAAGACGGAACCACTGAGCTAGCGATCATGTGACGCTACGTCACGATATAGGTTAGCCCGAGTACTCTGACTGTAAGAGAGCTAGACGGACATTTGGACATAAATACGCTCTCATTACAGTCGAAGACCAACCTATGTATTTTTTTGGCAATTCCTGACTACCAAACGGTTGGCAAAGATTCCCGCTCTAATACCACAACAATCCTATGTTTGACGTCAAATACCTTTACATCGATCATTTTCGAGTTAACTGATACAAAAAAATACACATATTAATCACTAATACACATACTACAGAAAGAAATCCGACATCAGTGGATGGCCTTTATTACCACATATGGTCTTACCTGTTTCTCCTTTTGTTGTAAGTGTAAACAGCAACAACTTCAATAGTCATCTGTATATCTGTTTAAAATCCAGGCTGTCCAGCACATCCTTATGAAAACGTAGGACAAAAGTCGGAATGAAAATATAGAAAAAGTAGCACAAAAGTAGGAAAATACAAGCAAAAAGTAGGATTAGACTAAAACAGTATTCAAGGTCATACCCAGAGCGAGTTGTAACGACTAGTGAATCAGTATACATATTTATTAAATATGTACAGTAATGTTGGTCACCTTGAAGGTCACTAATGATTAATTTAAGTTTTCCTTCCTAAATTGATGCACATTGTAATGTTAATTATGGTAATAATTGTTAGCTGTTTTCAAGCATTTGAAGCAATCATAAACAGGTAACAGATTCATTTACAAATTACACGGAATTTGATAATTGTTACTAACTTATTTTTCAGACACTACATATTAGTTGCAAAAACTTAATATATGTATAAAAAATACAATTTGTTAACATAACTCTAAATATGTTAGCAAGGATTGACTACTTGTCAAGTTCTGCTCAAACAGAGATGGTAGCATATTAATATAAAATACATAAAGTAATGTATTAAGTGTTAAAGGAGCACAATTTGTTTATACAAGCACGTCATGACAAAAGTAACATTTGAGTGCTATTATGTCACATTGACTTTAAGGGTGTAAATTTAAATTGAGATTATATGGTAGGCTTAAATTTTAAGATATATCTTGTTGAAAAAGAAAAAGATCTAATAACTGTTATGTTAATAACACAAACAATATGCACAGTGACATTAACTAGCAGCATTTTGAAACTGTACGGTAAAGTAGAACAAAAAAGTAGGAAAAAATTGATATTTTGAAAAAAATGTAGGAGAAGTTAGACAAAGAAAGAAATGTTTTATTTAACAATGCACTCAACAAATTTTATTAACGGTTATATGGTTAAGGACAACAGATATTGAGGGAGGAAACCTGCTGTCGCCACTTCATAGCCTACTCTTTTCGATTAGCAGCAAGGGAATTTTTATATGCACCATCCCATAGACAGGATACCACATAACACAGCATTTGATGTACCAGTTGTGGTGCACTGCCTGGAGCAAGAAATAGCCCAATGGGCCCCACTGACAGGGATCGATCCCAAACAGACCGTGCATTAAGCGAACGCTTTACCACTGGACTATGTCTTGCCCCGAAAAATAGGATAGACAAAAATGTAGATTCGCCCAATATAACATTTAAGTGTCAATTTGCACACACATAAATGCAGCATAATGCCTCATGCCAGGTCACTGGTTGCCTATGTTAAAGATCAACTTGAACAATGGATTTTTAGCCATAGCGGTTTATAAAAATTAACTTTATTGTCTTTGATATTTAGTAATACAATGTTTGTCTTTTTCTTGCATAATTTTTTTTTCTTTCAAATATGCCATGAGCAGAGCTCTTTAAGTAACTCTTACAGTAAAATATTGATTAACAATTACTAAAGAAAAACCCCCTCATCACTTAGATTTTGATGTGATTAATTTATCCTATGATATAATTGTTCATAGCAAAATATTGTGGCTACCCAATGCGAAACAGGAAAAAACCCATTTACTTGGCCAAACGCAGTAAATTTTGAACGGTTTCTTAACACTCACTAATAAATGAAAATTAACAAAAATTAAAACTGTATGCAAGTAAAGACAAAGAAAAGAATACAGAGAAAGAAAAGTGTTTAACACCACCACCACGGTCCTTGATGATCCTGGGGATTTTTGGCAAAAAATCGCGACCGAGGACCGTCACCCCTATAGCGCCACGGTGTCCCCCCGGACCATCCCGGACAACCCCGGTGTCATTACGGATGACCCCGGACCATCCCGGTGTCATTTCGGTGTCACTACGGATGACGCCGTAGTAGCACCGTGATGAACCGTAGTGTCACCGTGTTTATCCGGGGTCAATAAATTACCCAGGATCAGCCAGGACGTCCCCGATGACATCACGGACTGCCCCGGCGACAATACGGTATCACTACGGATCACCCAGGATGAGGCGAACGTCCAGGACCCTTACGGACCACCCCGGCAGTTTTAAGCATGTTTAAAACTGCCGGGACGACCCCCGGACTGTCCCGAAATATCCAGGACCACCCCGGCATCGCTACGGTTCAAGCCCCGGACCACCCCGGATTATGGTCCGGGGTTATCCGGGATCCCAGTGGGACTATAGCTTAAGCATAGGCCACATGCTCTTTAACACGTATTTTCAATGTTAATTAGAAATAAAAATCAACAATCTTCTCCTTTGGCTTTGCTTTCACCTTTGAACATGCCGACAGGAAATAATTCTGGTCATGTGACACGACTTTGTTCTTGGTAAATTTCAGCTAAACAGGTCATATGAACAGTGATAACAAAAAAAAACCGTCATTATATAATTTTTTGATGGGGTTTTCTTTTTCCTTTGTTTTATTTTGGTTGGTTGGGTTGGTTATCTTCTCCATCCTACACCCCCCCCCCCCCCCAATCTCTTCTCTCTCCCCTTCCTATCAGTCATTAACTGAAAACGGCTATTTAGTTCAGAAAGGTGCATTGTTAGCATGTTCCATTTCGTATAACCATGATTGTAAAATATATTATATACATGTAATATGAACATGTCTGATATTTCCCTTCTTTCGATAGAAAATGGAAACTTTCAAATTATCCTTGAGACCAGTCTTCATTGTCGGCAAGCACCAACAGTGCAGGAGGCAGCAACTTGAAATTAATGAATTGTATTCATGCCATCATGAGCGCACTAATCCGTTCGACAAAAATGCTTTTGTTGCATACTTACGACGAGATTCAGCCTTATACATGTCCTTAATAAGCAAGCAGTTGCCATCCATAAATGGCATATCTGCAAGACCCGAAAGAGAATCTAAATATACCAGAAAGGGTCCAGAACAATTTTGTTCAGTAGAATTCACTGCTAATAAAGCAGATGTGGAAAAATGTGAAAATGTCATGTCAGGCACTGGTTTATTTCTTGCGTCATGTGCTAAAATTTGAAATGTTTCATGTTTCCAAACGTTTATAATATGTTTAATTACATTTTCCTTGTTAGCCTACTTATAGCACAATACAGGGATGGCATATCCCGTTATAAATAAGTTGCATTTATATCTTATTCTAAATTGAAAATTGTTTTTTTTAGCAATTATGAAAATAATAATAACAATAACATTTATAATATGAAAATCATTTTATGTGGGTGAAGAAAACAATACACAAAAAAACCATTACCTGTCTGCATTTGTAAATGCTGCTTTTACAAATGTCATGGCAACGCATTTGTTTGAAATACCAAATGCATCTATTGTTTTACTTTGTCAAAAAGTGTCAAATGGATTCGGCTTTTGGCGTAAAATAAGCTGATGTTAATTGTAGTACAACTACCACAATATTATTATTAAATTGCGAGGGCCATAGGCGTACGGGCTCCCATTTTTGTAAAGGGGATGGGAGTGGGTCGTAATGATTATGGTTACATACTTGAAGGTTTATAATGTTTACATTTCAAAGCAGAAGTGAAAATCCTTTGACGGAAAACCACCATTGTGAAGCTACGAGATTGCACCTTTAATGAACTACTTTTTTCCCCATTTATCCAAATGCAAATGCGGAACCTGTGTAGATTATACCCCCACCCCACCCCACCCCAACACAAAATAGTAATACATTTTTTTTAATAATAATAAAATTATTTATTAATATTTACATAAGAATTGGGGGGAAAATATATTCAAGTGCCTTTTCCACCATATTTTTTATTATTACTTTTTACATTGTTATGCCCACTTGATTAGTGCTTTTTTTACCGTTAGATCCCGACCCCCAGTGTTCCCCCAAGATGCTGGATCTGCCCATGCAATTGGATATTGTTCATTGGTGTATAATGCATATGTAAACCTTCACTGAATTGTACTTAACTTAATAATAGCAATAATTAAAGACTTAAATAACTAAATTGTTAATTCATTCATTACACTTACAGTCCAATAAGTTGCCATGCAGTTACATTGTCACTTTAGAATAATTGACTAGAACTTTTATTTCATGTATCCAATAATGTTCAAATGGCAGAAAATGCTGACTATTTATTTAATAATTAAAATGCATATGTAAATTTTCAATTATCTGTTGTATCAGAGACATTTTTTTTTTTTTAATACGAAGTGGTCGAATACTGGGTCCTCTGGTCGAATACTGGGTCCTGTTCATTGCGGCACTTAACATGCATCCAGTAGGTGTGGCATCCATAAATACGGGTTTGGATCATTTCCGGAATAACATTAACAGTGAGTATGTACCAAAATTAAAAAAAAAAAAAATTGGCAAATGTCAGTAAAACGAAAATGTTACGACTATTTCTTTCTTAAGTGGTCGAATACTGGGGGTCGTTGCCCTATACATAAAAAGACGACACATAACAGAATATGTTGTGGGGGCCCCACTGTGACTACAGACACAGGGATGTAAACATTTTAGAGCAGCATATTAAAACACACAAAAAAGATCAAACAGATAAAACTGATTTCTCGAAACTATTACTGAGCCCTACCTTTAGATACGATGATGAAAGAGGACCAGTTTACAACATTTCCGAACAGTCTAAAAGAAGAACGGTAGATACAGAATGAATGAATGAATGAATGTTTAACGACACCCCAGCACGAAAAATACATCGGCTATTGGGTGTCAAACTATGGTAAAAGCAAAACAAATTTGATAATTAAAACACAGTATAAAGAACTGTGCAAAAATACAAATATCACAGATAGATCAAATTAAAATTTACAATAAAAGTCAGTATCTCGAAGAAATTGTAATAAAAGTTCTGGATGGAATCGAAAGGATTCCATCACATTTCTCTGACCAAAGATATCTTTTCGAATTTCTTTCAAAAACTGACACTCCACCAAAATGTGACGCACAGTCAGAGTACACTGACAGTGCTCACACTGAGGTGGAGGATCTTTCTTTAAGATAAATGAATGGGTCAAGTGAGTATGACCAATGCGGGCACGACACAAGACTATTTCATCCTTCCTGCACTGTCTATAGGAGGACTGCCACTCTCCAAAGACTGGCTTGATAGCATGAAGCTTGCTCGCAACCTCACCGTCCCAATCACGTTGCCAAGTCGAAAAGATAAATTGGTTGATATTAAGTTTAAAATCAGTATAAGGTACACCAACCCTAGCATGAGGCAAATCCAAAGCAGACTTGACAGCAAAATCTGCCTTTTCAGTACCCCTGATACCAACATGGCTGGGCACCCAACAAAATACAATATCTTTATTGGCAATAGATAAAAAGACACACTTTCGTATCACCATCCCAATTAAGGGATGGTCCAGCTTCATATTGCGTAAAGCTTTGAGAGACGAAAGTGAGTCAGTAAAAATAATAAATTTGGATGCTATTGAATCTTTGATTTCTTCTAAGGCTTTAATGATTGCCCAGACTTCAGCACTAAAGATTGATGCCGAGTCAGGCAGTCTCATGGAAAGTATTGTGTCTGATGAAAAAATTGTAGCACAAGTCACAGAATTTCCATCCCGTGATCCGTCTGTATACACAGGAATGTAATCACGGTACCCGTCTTGAATTTCCATGAACAATTGTTTATAAACTACAGCATCTGTACGATCTTTCTTCAGATGCGCCAAATCAAACACAATTTTAGGTGGTTTAATACACCAGGGTGTTAACACAAAATATGAAGGAGTTTCCAAAGTGTCTGATAAATCAATAACATTCCTTTCGAGTGATTAACATTCCTTGACAGTTATGGATATCACTTATCAGTTGGATATTCACTGCCAGTGATGGACATTTCTTACTATAGTAATGGACATTTGTGCCAGTTGTGAACATTCTTACTGAAAGTTTATTTAAATGCCTGTAACATTCCTTGGCTTAGTGACTTGTAAACATTCGGGATATTCTACATGTGACGAGCATGAACTGTGGACATTTGTGGGCTGTGGACTTCTCGTGTGGTGCTGCTGCAATTATGCATATATAATCTTTTAGTGATATTCTTGGACTGTGTTATTATTGTGATAGATATTATACGTTTGTATGGATAGATCAGTATATTATTATGTGGTAGGTATAGGTATACATTAGTATAAGAGATATTTACATTAAACATAGGTTTGTATGGATAGATCAGTATATTATTATGTGGTAGGTATAGGTGCAAATACATTAAGTATAAGAGATATTTACATTAAACATAGGTTTGTATGGATAGATCAGTATATTATTATGTGGTAGGTATAGGTGCAAATACATTAAGTATAAGAGATATTTACATTAAACATAACTTAATTGGGAAAGTACCTCTATACGCCAATAAGCATACATATTATATGTATTCTAGCAATTTATAATGATAGATTTCTGTTGTTGTAGGTTACTGAAATAATAGTTAAACATATTTCAGGCATGATTACAGTTATTCATTGTTTTTCGACATGTTTCTCTGGTGACCTTGATATAACTGATCGGAAATATTTAAGTCCATGTTAAAATTGTAATTGTACTTTATTGTATTTATTAATTAACTGGCAATAGTCTAAGTGGCTAATTTATTTATTTTAAATTTGTTTAGTGATGGTCACATTTTGTGTATTTGAGATATATACTGAAACGCAAAAGAAACGTCAGTTGGATTTTAAGTATCAGTATGTTTATTTTTCAAATGTACGAATACATGAGTGGAAACAGCACACTTCTGCAACAGAGGCTGAGGAATGTTTCCTCATATTCTCAGAAGGGCATTTAACATCGCAGGCGTCAATTGAGGCGTTGCAAGCCAATACCTGGTGTGGCCCCCACGAGCGTTGACCACAGACACACATCTCCTGTACATGGAGTGAATAAGGCGGTTCATAAAGGCCATTGGTGTGGTGACTCGGGGACGACCACTGCGCGGGCGGTCGTTGGTGGTGTTATACCGATGTTGCAGACGGTAGATAGGCCTGCCGTTGACGTTATATGCATTTGCAACGATCTGCGCACTCTGTCCGGTGTAAACGGAATGCAAGTCCGTAGGAATAGTTGTCTGGCCGGACTTAGTCTCCTAGGAATGCAGGTCCTAGGTCTACTATACCTAAGAATGCAAGTCCTAGGACTTATGTTCCTTAGGAATACTGGTCTGATTGCCAGGATATTAAGTCCGGGTCGGACTTGCATTCCTGGACAATCAAAATTTAAGTCCGGTGGTACATATAAAAAATCAATTATAAATGTAAACAAAATGAAAAGCAGTTTCCTTTCTGGTTTATTTAATTAACTTGGGATACAGGCGCCTCTCCTTATTTAAATATTTTCTATTTATTCCAATATTTTCCATTTATATCATTTGCAAGAGTATGTACACATTTTGTTGACCTTATTACATGAGCAAAATCAAGGTCTTTATTCGTTGCCCATTGTTTAAACATTTAAAAGTAACTCGAAAAGATTTTCCATAATTCGAAGCATGTATTAGTACTCGCAGGTAAGTATAACTTGCCCATCTGATATACCAACACAAGACATTATATACTGGTATTTGATAATAATAATAATAATAATAACTCAACTATAAAAATGTGATATTTGCGTTATATAAATTATCTTATATAATTTTTAAGTTTGTGCTTTTTTGTCAATAATGTTGCAGGCGCGTGTACGTAGGGTGTGGGGTGGGGTGGCGTGGTCTAAACACCCCTCTTCAAAACAAATTTCTACTTGCCACAGTCTAGTCCTCCCCCCTGCATAAGTTACTGACCATGTGCCTGCTTTGCTCATTTTCAAAAATTAATTTGGTCTAACATATGACATATCAGACTCTGGGCTCTATGATATCTTAGTCCCAACCAACCATACCATCGGTAACAAATTATGTTAAATGGTTATCATTAAGGTTTATCAATTAATAGAAATAGTGGGTTTTAGCAGCTCAATGGGCCACTACACCGACTAAGACAAAACAGTAACCCCTGAACAATTATCATACTGTGAATAATATGCACACACTAACTATTCAAGACACTTTTACACCTGACAGTTTTGGTCACAAAAGGCATTCAGGCTCCCTTTTTGGGAGTAGGGGTGGGGTGGAGTGGGGTCAGGCTGATTTTTATTTCCCGAGTGAAACGAAAATGTCCATTGCCCCCCCCCCCCCCCCCCCCCCCCCGAAGGTTCTATCTCAAATGATGATGGTTTTTGACAGACATCCTATTTATAGAGATCCTGCATATCTCCAGCTATCCGTGACCACTGACCATACGGTTTTTGCTTTCATCTGATCCAGGTGACTGTCGTCCAAAACGAAGGCTAACAAAGGGGTGTTTTGTTTCAATATACGTTTTCTAGTTCTATTCATCACGGCAGGTGATACGATCATGTTCAGATATTCATTGTTAGACTGTAAAAATCTACGTTTCTGTCCTGCTCCGACGTGAATACGTCCGTCCAGCAACCCTTGAACGATCTCCACCAAGGCCAACATTTGTTCTTCATTCATATCATTCAGTAAACTCAAAGTCATATGGTAATCGTGAATATTCGTCATCAGTTTTAAATAATTGTAATGTTTTAGGACGTATTCAGACATGTTTCAAAACCAAAAGGGCTGCGGCCTTACGTCTAGTGTCACCGTCACTGGTCCCGTGATAAATGAGGCTGGATTGCCATCTGCGTCCTGTATATAGATGTCCACGATCTGCACATCTTCCAGTCTCATGGGTACGTAATGATAGTTTGGAAACACAAAAGATCTTTCCTTTTTATTCCCCATCAAACAGATGCGTCTCAGCAAGGGCTCCTTTCTTTCTCCAACGTGTGAGCTGTAGCAGATGTTGAAACACACGTAAATGTCATGGCTGTCTGATTTTCTCGAAACTTCCCAGTTCTGAATGGTGATTTCGGTGGCTGCTACCACCCACTTTTTTCCGAGATGTAGTCTGTCATATAGATTGACTCTAAAAGACCAGTGTGTGTTGTCGGGAAAGTAAGACGTGTTGTCTGTACTTCGAATGGTAATGTACTTATCCATGGTGCTTATTCGTTTTGATCTTGGGATTTGGCAGCAAATAACCCAAGCTACTGCTGAGTAGTGCTGTCCACAAGTTAGAATTACCTTGATGAAGAGATAAGTTGATGATACACGTAATCACCACCACCTATATGATGATGATTTGAGAGAAAAATACCGTTTCCGATTTGGCCACATGTTTTCCAAAAAATGTCCAGGTATCACCTGAATGACTTCTTGACAGAGGTTGTGTCTCTACAATTTCTTCCATGATAATGAAAAGTCAAACATGTGCTGAGGTCTTTTATACTGTCTGATATCGAACAACGTCTGCTTCTTGAATCCACGAATTGTACTTCTTAGGCCAGTGAAGCCATTTGACCAACACGTCTTTCTGTTTGTTACGAGTTCTCCTTTTCACAATGTCTTGGATACGGTACAGTTGATCAGGATTCTCAGTCACCTTTTGAAGTTCAGCTGCATAGAATGTCCCTTCAATGGCATCACCGCCCCAGTCCTTTAATTTGTACAAGTCTTTACCTTGAGACAAGTACCTCTTCTCAACGGTAAATATTTCGCCAGACCATTTCTCTTGGTATTCCCGATCAAAGGTGCCCCGAAGATGACTGTCTCGTACTTTATCACCTATGTTAAATGTAAACTTCTTTTTGTGGATTGCCTTTTTAGGTTTGATCAGGTACTGAGACAGACGGACCTCTCCTTCGTTCGTTTGGTTGACACTGGCTGGTGTTTGACCTAACATTTGATGCTTGGTGTGGTTATAGCTATAGACGACTTTCTCTAGAACATCCATGTACTTGTAAGTAAAGTTTTTTAACATGTAGCGATAGAGACGCATTTTGATGGTTTCAATGACCGGTTCGGCACAACTTGCTTTGGTTTCATTTAGAGCAAACAGCTGCGTTATGTCATGCGACTTCAACAATGCTTTGACCTTATGGTTCTTGTATTCTGACCCTGAATCGGACTGAAACAGTTTGGGTTTTCTGGACTCTAATTTCCAGAATTCTGTCAAAGCATCCATCTACCACGTCGTTCCCCGTTTTCGACTTGAGTGGTAACACCCACAAGTACCTGGAGAACAGATCAATGATCATCATGAGGTATCTCACCCCGTCATTGTATTTAGCCATTAGATCGGATTGCCAGTGACTGTCTAACCCTTCCACAACATAGGTATTACGTGGAAACTTTTGCCTCACTTGATGTGTCATGGTATAGGTCTCTTGACGTTTCAACCATGATTTAATACGTGTCAGAGGAAATTCTTCCCTGAATTTAAACTACCGAATGCCAAAGTAACAAGTACAAAAGACGAACCAATGACAAATTGAAATATTTATTGAACAAACAAACACCGCACATGAGCGGGGGTTTGGGGGCAGCCGCCCCCAGATCTAAATAAATGTAAAAATTTTGAACTGAATTAAAATTATTTGAAACATTAAAACTCTTCATCGTCTAAATCTAGCAGGTCCCCTATGGCCGCCCACATTTCTGCAGAACTCTGGAAATGATCGTAGTCTGCTGTACATTTTACACTCTCTCCACTAACCTGACTAAGGTTAGGGCT
The DNA here is from genome assembly GCF_016097555.1 of Gigantopelta aegis. NCBI lineage: Eukaryota > Metazoa > Mollusca > Gastropoda > Neomphalida > Peltospiridae > Gigantopelta > Gigantopelta aegis. The sequence goes on from NC_054712.1 coordinate 22,164,240, forward strand.
AGGGTTAGCTACCCCTTCTAAATTATCCTCCCCTGGGAGCTGATTGTCTTCCCCTTGCAGAGAATTCTTTCCCCTTGGATAATGCTCCCCACAGACTGAGTCCACGACTACACAGACTGGGTATAAATTATCTGCCCTTACTTCAACATTATCTTCCCTTGACTCATGCTCTGTACAGACTGAGTCCTGCGCTATAGCGCCTGAGCCCAAATTATCCTTCCCTGGGAGCTGATTGTCTTCCCCTGGGGCATAATCAACCCATTCCATGTCCTCAACCTGGTTAATTGTATATATGTTCCAACGATCAAATGCCAACTTGCCTTTGTCCGGTTCCCAATTGCTAAAAACTACCACGTGTGGAATGTCAAACATTTTGGTTTTACTTTCGTACTTAGGCGAGAAAATCATCCCGTTTTTGAGACTTTCTAGCGCTTCGTAGTTGAAATGGTCGCTTTGTGACCGACACAAGTCAAATATAACCACCTTTTCGCCGTTATATGCGAATTTTATGTCTGAACTCTTTCCGTTTTCGAAGCGAATTGCTCCCATCTTCAGCGTTAGAAACTTGCTAAGGAAAGTCTTCCCCGTAGAACCGAGGGGATCACAGTACCATTTTACCTCCCTTTCGTGGGGTTCCTCTTGTAGATACTTCACTAATTCCGCCTGCCATCTCTTGAATCTTATATCATTCAACTTCTCTCTTGCTCTGTCTTTCAAATTGGACTGTACCTGTACATCGGCTAATTCCTTTATAACAGAAAGCTGCCCACATTTCATCGTCACGGGATATGTCTAAAATGTTTTTGCCATTAGCAAACTCTTCCGCTACCATTCGCGCCTTTTTGCAGCTCGCCGCACCCCCTCCTTTTTCTGTCACTCCTTCTTGTGCCTTTCCAATCCGAACAATTACATCCCCTTCCTTGCCGCAGTACTTATCATTGTCACAATCACTGCCTCTTGCAGGTTCAACGTGCGCTCTATTCGATATCATCTGCTTAATCTGGTTCATGCGAATTTTTCTTTTCAGATTAATGTATCCCTGTAGGTGCATCGTTCCTTCCTTTCCTTTCTCCTTTCCCACAATGGCGAATGTACAACTACTCTCAGTAACTCTTTCCTTTATGTTATCAACATCCTTCTCCGTGTAATTGTTCAACGTAAATACCCATCTTTTTGCCGCGTTATTCTTAGCCATCTTGTAAATACAACGTAAAACAAGTGTGCCGGAGGAGGTCGAGCCTAGTATTACCTCGACCTCTGGCACATGTGACGTCATAACCCCTATTTAGTGCTATAAGTGCTGGAACATATAGAGCGCGACGTCATATCTACTGTGACGTCGTTTAAACCGGATGGCGCGTTATAATAGGAAGCGGAAATCTAGTAATGCAGGAGGTAGTCGTACTAAAAGACGGAAATATGGTAGACCTAAACGATGCGTTTCTTAAATAAACCTAATGAAAGAGTAATTATTTCTTTATTTTTATTAGCATTGGAGAAAATGACATTTGTTCTGCGGTTCAGTATATTTGTTGTTTGGGACGAATAATTTTTCAAGGGAGGTGGCAATGTAACAAAATATGGACGTTTAGTAATTATTAATGTTGTTGTTTGATGACGAAGTCTCCATTACCGGCCTTCACGGTTATTTGACGGACCGCAGACTTGTGGCTCAGAGATCGTTTTTCAAGGAAAATATATATTAAAATATTCTCTGTCATTATTACTCTTACTATTTAAGAAATAGTACAGCATTGTTAAGTAATCGAATGATGTATCAGTCACTATCTGTCGTTAGCGTTTTTACCATTTCTAGCCAGTTGAAGCTGTGAAAATAGCACAATTTTATTTGCATGGAAGCCGCCATGTTTGAATTTTACATATGAACGATTTTCAGCCTGTTGCTATATTAATTAGGTTGTAAATAGACTATTGTTTAGATAATTTAGGATATTATTTAAATATGCTAGTGTATAGTAGTTTTTAGAAAAATAGTGGTTTCCTTAAAGTGCTGTGCCAGACCATACACTAAAATTTCAAATTCCATAATTAAATGCTTTCTTAATTCATTGCAATAATATTTTACACCGATATGTAAATCAATAATTACGAAAATGCCCCATAAAAGTATTAAAACATCACTCCCGTAGAACACTGCCGGAAACGACCGAGTAAAATTCTCGGTAAAAACATTTGCCTGTAAATAGCCGTTAGCTTACCACTAATTTACAACTTTTATTCTTGTTTTGTTCTTTAGATTTTCGTGCGAATTATTTTGCTACACTGTATATTCTAATACTTCTGATGTAGTAGAAAAGACTATAAATAACTCTTGAATTCTACGAGTCAAGTGGACCCGATATCGGTAATTTTAAGAAATAAACAAAAACGACTTTTAGTCCGTCCTATCCCTCTATGAAGATGGGTTTTTTGTGAATAATTTCAGTTTAGTTTGACGTAAAAAAAAGAAGTAAAAGTGTTTTGGAAATAACAAAACAATACTATTTTTTTTGTGTGCAGTTGTGAAAAGAGTCTGCTCAGAAATAAATAACTTACAGCACATTCCATAGTATGAAAAAAGGTTTTCTCTATGGGAGGTATAGTAAAATTAATTTAATGTATTTATAGTCTGTTTTACAGGGAACGCCTTTTTTCATACTATGGAATTTACAAGTCATTTATTTCTGAGCCGATTATTTTCTAAGATGCATACAAAATTAGCTTCTTTTTTTCCGCCTTGTTTTACCAAAAAAAACTACATTTTTGTAGGATGGGACGGACTAGGTTATAGATACTTACTTGACTGTACTTTATTGTTTTAATGTTCTCGAACTGTAAAGAAAAATCTCACAAATTAACGAGATGCAAACGACAACAAATCGGATCTCGATGATTGCACGAACCGTGCATGAGAAAACAAACTGACCGGAGTTGAAAGCATAACGCAATTTGGGACATTGACGATATGCATCTATGAAGATGAGGTTTTTTGTGAATAATTTATGTTTAGTTTGACGTAAAAAAAAAAAGTAAAAGTGTTTTGGAAATAACAAAACAATACTATTTTTTGTGTGCAGTTGTGAAAACAGTCTGCTCAGAAATAAATAACTTATTTTAATTTAAAAAAATAAACAAAAACGACTTTTAGTCCGTCCCATCCATCTATGAAGATGTCTATGAAGATGTTTTTTTGTGTGAATAATTTCAGTTTAGTTTGACGTAAAAAAAAAAGTAAGTGTTTTGGAAATAACAAAACAATACTATTTTTTGTGTGCAGTTGTGAAAACAGTCTGCTCAGAAATAAATAACTTATAGCACATTCCACAGTATGAAAAAAGGTTTTCTCTGTGGGAAGGTATAGTAAAATTAATTTAATGTATTTTCTTTTCTTTTTTACAAAAAAAACCCTACATTTTTGTAGGATGGGACGGACTAGGCTATAGATACTTACTTGTCTGTACTTTATTGTTTTAATGTTCTCGAACTGTAAAGAAAAATCTCACAAACGAACGAGATACAAACGACAAGAAATCGGATCTCGATGATTGCACGAACCGTGCATGAGAAAACAAACTGACCGGAGTTGAAAGCATAACGCAATTTGGGACATTGACGATATGCACCCCAAGGTCGTTTCGGCGTGGATGGCGTCGGCTTGTTGTCATTTGTTTTGTGTCGCAGAAAAATTGTTGGTACGGCATCTTTTTTTAAAAGCCATAACACATGGTATTCCCATATCTCGCTTAAGCCGACAAGCCAGTTCGGATGAATCGAAACTAAAGTGTCTGCTGTTGCAACGGTCTCCGGCATTTTCTTCCTGTCCAGTATTTCCACGTTGTTTTAATCAAATTCACACACAGCTTTCTCACAGCAACATTACTAGGAAATGCGTGAAGACTAAATTTATCGGCTTTTGTATTGCTACAGCCGCCACCAACACGCCGTTTAACCATAATAAACACAAAAGAAGCAATGAACAATGGCGCTAACTATCGAAAGGAGTTCCCTTCATGACGTCACGGATCAAATCTTACGGAAATTACCGAAACAAATTCAGCTGGTTCTGTTTTTCAGGGGAATATTTTTAAATGGAAAATATACCGGTATATAATTTTTTAAAATTTTTAAAAATAATTTTCTAATCATATTAAATAATATCTTGATTGATATAGCTCAATACATCATACATCTAGAACAGCACTTTAAATACTAGTTTATTGTATTTATTAATTCTTAATTTCCAGCATTTACGACTTAGTGCTATTTTTAACTTGACATTATTTGCCATATTGGAGGGATCGTTATTTTTATTGTGACCTGTATTACCTTATATGGGATATTCCTATTTTTATTGGTCCTTTTTGCCCAAATAAGGGGTTGGTACGGGGTACAAGTTACAGTGGCCACCGCTCGACACAACACCAGGTGTATCACTACAGTCGCGTAACAACGACTAGGGGATTTTGTCACAATATTTTAGGATACAGTCCTACACACATTAACGTCTGCTACAAAACTGAATATGGCGACGTCGACACTACCGCAAATATTATAGTAATGATTTGGTCAAAATCGATGGAATCGTAACAGGACGAGTCATGTTGATTGTCAAACCTCTTGAGACCTATAATATGTTTAATATGCACACAGCTGCCCGTGGAATGATGCAGGTGGCCAGATCTAGATGTCAGGTAATACAAGAGACTGTGTCAAATACAAATGAAACAGACTTGAACATTCCAGATAATGTTTACCGTGAATTAATGAAAGATGACTTCTGTGATGAAAACAAATCAAACAATGTAACGAAATTGAAAAATTCATCAGCCAGAATGAAAATGTTAATACACTTGTCGGTCTTCGCTATCAAGGGATATCGTCGAATACCTACTATTCAATTAGCAAGACGTAAAACTACAGATATTCCTGCATTTTGATTTAGTAATCGATGATATAACCTGGTAACCGTATATAGCAGGTTTAACTGTTGGATTTCAATAAACGAAGTATAGTGTTTCGGATCAATGAACCTTCGGACTATAGAGCGGTCCGCGATTTTTGCGTACATAAAACTGGAATAAATAAAGATTTTCCGAATATTCCTGTAGGATTGCAGGATAAAAAAAAAAACCTGGTTACTGTCTAAGATATCGGCTTTATCCTGCTCAGGACAAATGGCGAATGCAGCGATGCTCTGCCAAGCTGCATTAACCATTCTAACCTTCGCAGGATACAGACGATATCTTAAAACAGCAACCGGTTATATATCAAAGTGTGTTATGCCTAGAGACACGAAAATGTTAAAAATTATGTATTTGGATGCATGTGAAACCTTAATTTCTTCCAAGGCATGAAAATGAGTGTAAAAATAATGTATGTACATGCACATGAATCCGTAAACAGTTCCAGGGCTTTAATGGTTACCCAAATTTCAGCAGTGAAAAAACGATGCTGAATCGGGCAATAGAAATTATTGTCTGATAGAAAAACAATGTAGCAGAAGCCACACAATTCCCATTCCGTGATCCGTCTGTGTAAACAAGGATAAAGACTATACCAATGATTTAACTGCCTATGATCACATGTTGTCCAAAACATGAATAAGTAAATAAGTCGATATATTTTCGTCATAAAGTCATTATACTGCCGTCGAATATTGATGGACGTTTTCATGGCTCCACCTACAGAGGCTATGTCCACACAATGTTGTGCTTTTACCGCGAAATCACGTTTAACAGATGGTCAGTCACCTGTGCTGTGGCCACGAGTCAATAATATAATAAATGAACAGATGTCCATCCTATTGATAAAAACTGAAGACAGCTTGGACACGTTTTAGAAGCTAGAGAGAACTCCGATCACTTGACGCTAGAGATGTTGTCCAAGGTGTTTCTATTCGCAGTCGTCCTAGGCTTGGTGGCCGTCGTCGTGCAGTCTCAGAACTGTACCTGTGAGCAACGAAAGGGCGAGATGCAGATGTTTTACCAGATGATGATCAACTCGGTGATCTCCACCATGCATTCCATGCAGAACAATAATCAACAAAGTTTTTATGGTGCTGCTGGTCGGAAATAGGTGGGTAAATTAATAGTATCTGGTATCGTGCTGCCTTGAAACCGCATAATGCTGCGCCTCCTATGTTATATTGTTGAATTGAATGAATGTTTAACGAAACCCTATCAACAAAGTACACATATCGATCTCTTGTGAGGTCAAAACTTGATTATGGATGCATTGTGTATGGATCGGCACGCAAGTCGTACTTGCAGATGCTAGATCCTATACACAATCAGGGACTTAGGCTTTGGGTTGGTGCATTTAGAACATCTCCTGTAGAGAGCTTGTACGTTGATGCACACGAACCTTGTTTGGGTGCTAGACGTGCCAAGCTTTCTCTGCTGTATGCTGCCAAGATTAAATCTTTACCAAAACATCCAACACATCATGCGGTGTTTGATAAATATATGAAGTTGTTTGATGCAAGGCTAAATGCTGTTCGTACATTTGGTCTTTGCATTAAGCGCTTTTTGTCGCTTTCCAACATTGATTTAACTGACACTTTGGAAACTCTTTCATAGTTTGTTTTACCACCCTGGTGTATTACACCATCTAAAATTGTGTTTAATCTGGCGCATCTGAAGAAAGATCGCACAGATGCTGTTGTGTATAAACAGTTTTTCATGGAAATTCAAGACAAGTACCGTGATTACATTCCTGTGTATACAGATGGATCACGGGATGGGAATTCTGTGGCTTGTGCTAGTCTTTCCATCAGACAGTATCATTTCCATGCGACTGCCTGACTCGGCATCGATCTTTAGTGCTGAAGTTTGGGCAGTCATTAAAGCCTTAGAAGAAATCAAGGATTCTAGTGCATCCAAATTTATTGTTTTTACCGACTCACTTTTGTGTCTCCAAGCTTTGCGCAATATGAAGCTGGACCATCCCTTAATTGGGATGGTGATACGAAAGTGTGTCTTTTTATCTATTGCCAATAAAGATGTTGTATTTTGTTGGGTGCCCAGCCATGTTGGCATCAGGGGTAATAAAGAGGCAGATTCTGCTGCCAAGTCTGCTTTGGATTTGCCTCATGCCAGGGTTGGTATATCGTATACTGATTTTAAACTTAATATCAACTAAGTTATCTTTTCGACTTGGCAACGTGATTGGGACGGTGAGGTTGCGAACAAGCTTCATGCTATCAAGCCAGTCTTGGGAGAGTGGCAATCCTCCTATAGACAGTGCAGGAAGGATGAAATACTCTTGTGTCGTGCCCGCATCGGTCATACTTACTTGACCCATTCATTTATCTTTGTGAGCACTGTCAGTGTCTTCTGACTGTGCGACACATTTTGGTCGAGTGTAAGCAGTTGTTAGCAATTCGAAAAGATTTATTTGAACAAAGAAATGTGATGGAATCATTTCGATTCCATCCACAAATTATTTTACAATTTTTACGTGATACTGAATTTTATTCTAAATTTTAATTATATCTATCTGTGATATTTGTATTTTTTACACAGTCCTTTACACTGTGTTTTTATTTACCTGTTGAATTTTTATATTGATGTTGATCATCACTTTGTTTTTCCATTACCATAGTAATAGCCGATGTATTTTTCGTGCTGGGGTGTCGTTAAACGTTCATTTATTCATTCAAAACTACACATAGGCTATTGGGTGTAACAAAGGGTAAGTATATGAATATATTATTTGTAAAATTATGTGAAACCACAGTAAGGAGCTGGGGGGGGGGGGGGGGGGGGGGGGGGGGGGGGGGGGGGGGGGGGGGGGGGCTGGGGATATAATATATAGTGCTGCAACGATAAACCGGTATACCGGTATACCGCGATAATTGATCAGCTCGATACGAACCGCGGTACAGTTTTGCGTATCGCGATTTTTATACGCTATTTTTTTCCTCGTATCTTATTTGACTTGAAATAGGCAAACAAACAAACAAAAACCACATGATTTTATTAATTAGTGATGACAGGAAATATAACAAGCACGTCAAGCGTCGTCGGCTTACTTGTTAGCATACGAAGTGATAGGTCGGTTATACTTGTTCCTAACTTCTAAACAAGACGTGTTAAAGGTCCAATAAAAATAACCAGTTAACGATAATTACAAATAAATGTTTTGTTAAATACACATTATTATTCATTGTTCATTCACAATTAAATACGGCTACGGCTATCATATTCAAAGAAATAAACCAATAAGTGAGAATCGCACTTAGCTGTTTTTCCCTGAACTCGGAATACTTCGGCCGATCGTTCAAAACACCTCGGCCAATAACCTCTGGTTCGGTCGATCTGCCGAAATATTGCGATTCAATACGCACATTCCCGTGTCAAGCGAGCAGCAACGGGAAAACCCGATAGCAAGGATTTCCAAATGTGACAATTTAAAAACAGTTTGACACCGTCACACCGGTGTTCTAGTAGACTAGTATTTTGTTAAAAAATAAAAATGACCAAGAAGAACATTATGCTACTAATAAATGTCGTGGTTTATATAATCATTTAGGTCTGTGATGGAATGAATATTACAAATATTTCGATTTATATACTTAGTATTACTTATTTAACTCGAACTAGCTATGTCAAGTTTTATTCACAAAAAACGCGTGCAACAATTATTAAGCAACTGACCATCAAAGATACGTCGACGTGTTTGATGTTTGTAATGATGGGTTTAGCCTGACAGCTGAAACTAATAAAGATCATTAATAAGTTTATGCATTCTGCTTTCATTTAAAAAACCCCACCCATAAACATTAAATTTAAATAATATCAACTATATTGCAATACATATCGCAATACGGTTTCTTATATCGCAATATATCGCAATACGGTTTTGACCGTATCGTTGCACCCCTAATAATATAACGAATGAATGTTTAACAACACCCCCAGCACAAAAATACACATCAGCTAGAGTTATTGTTGGTTTTAGTTAAAACGTAACATATTGTTTAATCATTGTGTCAAACATAAGGCGCTTGTGACACTAGCCAGAACATAACAAATTAGATATATCTTACCCTTATAAGACTACTAGTATTCCTGTTAGCAACAAACTGATGTGTTTAAGCAAATTGCCACAGTGTATCGCAAATCGTTATATTACTAATGGTAATAACTAATGGTAAATGACCCAATGCATCCACCAATGAGGGTGAAACCTCTGGTATGTGGTATTGTAAGAGCACTACTATTTTACCGTGACAGATCTCGCACTGAACGAGAGTTCACGTTTTAAGGGTAGTCATCATTCATGCTCCTCATCATTTCGCTGAGACAAATTTAAGGAGTGTACTTAATTGCTCCCATTAGCATGTGAATTTTACATGGTATCGCATGGCAATATTGTAAATGGCTCCACATAATCTAAGTTAGGGGAGCAATTAATCACTCCCCTCATTTTTTTCACGGCGAGGTCTAACGTCATATTAGTCTTTAGATTGGAATCAATCGTATCCAATGTATATCATAAAACTTATAATAACGTTTGCCTCAACCATTATTATTGTTTGTTTTGTTTAGTGTTTTTTGTCCGTTTTTTTCTTTGCAGATCCCACACATGAAGATCTGAAGAAGAGAAATTCATTCTGAGAAAATACATCCAAAATGTAAAAAATGCAAACGTTGTTTTCATTATGTATCAATTTTTCTGTAGAAGCATAGACACAAAAAATATTTTGATCTTGTACATACTTTTTTATCTGTTTGCTGAAAATTACTCGTTATTGTCCATGAAAATGAATTCTGCTCCATGTTGTTGGGCTAGAGGGTCAACTATCGGTATAATTAGTTCATTCCTTTATTTCACACCAGTCAACGACGCCCGTTCTAATGACGGCACGATCAGATATTATCTATCCTGAAGTCCAGCCTAAACCACAAGGCTGCACACGCATCCCTCCCCCAAAACGATCATGGGCAGTGGTACAATTTGCGACGCATTCTACAACGTAATTCCACAGCTAATCTAGAGGAAACCTGCTACACTCCCCCCATTAGCAGTAGGAAACCTTTCATATGCACTTTTCTACAGACAGAACGGGATATTTCGCGGCCGTTAATATACCAGTCGTGGGACACTCAATGGGACAGGAGAACATCTATTTTTGAGGCATCCTGCTACATTTTTGTTTCATTAGCAGTAAGGGACTTTTATATGTACTTTACAATACAGGACAACAGCGCATACCACAGACTTATACATGTTGAGGACATGTAATAACGCCTATTAGGTGGTTATGAGTTTGAAATTAGACGCTGCATTTCAAGCACTTTGACACATTTTAAATAGCAGTTTTCTTAAAGGGACATTCCTGAGTTTGCTTCAATTTTTAAGATGTTATCAACTAACAGTAAAGTTTGTTTGTTTTATTTAACGACGCCACTAGAGCACATTGATTTTTTTATCTTATCATCGGCTATTGGACGTCAAACATATGGTCATTCTGACACTGTTTTTTTAGAGGAAACCCGAAAATGATGATGAGAAACGAGTCGAATATGATGAATTTGATTCCGATATTATGAAAATGAATTCTTTAAGAATTCGCTGGGATTTCATACATAAATATGATATAACCAAGTCTTCTATATATAGTGACGAACCCGCCCTGCCGGCTGTATTCACTGATGGTACCCCTAAAGTTTTTATGGAGAAAACCTTTTACACAGCTAATGTAGGCTCCCGAAGAGGATTGAACCTATCTTATCGCCCTAAATATACCGGAAATCAAGGCTGGATTGGAGAAGAGGTTCAACCACAGTTGAAAGGTCGTGTCTATCATACAGCTAGTGATCCGGCTTTTAGAACCACCCAACCCCAGCCCTTGACTGAATTATTCATCAGTAAGAACATGCATGAATTTAAACTCCATGAAATCCTACGTCTACAAGGAGCACGTCCATATAAAGTTGATTGGGTACGTAATAGGAAGACTGGTCAGCTTCTTCCTTTGGAGGTATACTGGTCCCCTAAAATAATCTATTATGTGGAACCCCAACTTCCTACTGCCTACCTTGAGAATAAAACACATGAGAAGCGTGCTTACAACATATATGTTGTTTGTAATGTGAAGATATCTACTACATGGAGATGTTGGAATAAAACCCCGAACAACGATGAGACCCCCACAGCGACACATTCAGGCAAATGGGATACTGTCTTCCCTGAATTTAAACCAGAAGTTACAAGTACAAAGGACGAACCAATGAACAATTGAACATTTATTAAACAATCAAACACCGCACATGAGCGGGGGTTTGGGGTGCTTTGCCCCCAATGTTTTTAATTGAATAAAGTTTATTAAAATTTAAAAGTCTTCGTCTAAATCCAATAGATCTCCGATCGCTGCCCACATTTCCGCTGAGCTCTGGAAATGATCATAATCTGCAGTGAAATGTATGCTTTCCTGACTTAGATTAGGGTTAGGGTTAGCTACTAAGTTATCCTCCCCTGGGAGCGGGTTATCCTCCCCTGGGAGTGGGTTACGTCCCATGGGGTAATGCTCACCTAAGACTGAGTCTAAGACTACACAGGATGGGTATAAATTAACTCCCCCTGAATTAATATTATCTGCCCTTGGATTACCCTCCCGACAGCCTGAGTCCTCATTAACTACAAAGACTGAGTCTGGGTTATCCTCCCCTGGGAGCTGGTTATTTGCCCTTGGATTACCCTCTACATGGCCTGAGTCATTAACTACATTTGCTGAGTCTGGGGACTGGATCCCCCCCCTGGGACATAATCGACCCATTCCATGTCTTCCACCTGGTTTATTGTGTAGATATTCCACCTGTCAAAAGAAAGCTTGCCTTTATCGGGTTCCCAATTGCTAAATACAACTACATGAGGAATGTCAAACATCTTCGTCTTGCTTTCATACTTTGGACTGAAGATCATCCCGTTCTTTAAGCTTTCCAAAGCTTCATAATTGAAATGATCACTTTGGGATCTGCACAAGTCAAAGATAACCACTTTCTCTCCATTGTAGGCGAATTTGATATCGCTACTCTTCCCATTTTCGAAGCGTATGGCTCCCATATGCAATGTTAGATATTTACTGAGGAATTTTTTTCCTGTACTTCCCAACGGGTCGCAAAACCATTTCACTTCACGTTCGTCCGGTTCTTCCTTTAGATATTTCACAAGATCTGCTTGCCAACGTTTGAATCGAATGTCATTTAATTTCTTCCTTGCCTTCTCCTTGAGATTGTTCTGGATTTTAACATCAGCCAATTCTTTTATCGCACGTGAATGGCGACAAAAGGCAGCCCACATATCATCATCACGTGATATATCCAAAATGTTCTTGCCTTTCGCAAACTCATCGGCTACCATTCGTGCTTTTTTGAACGAAGCAGCACCCCCTCCTTTTTCCGTTACTCCCGATTGAGCTTCCCCTATTCTTACAATAACGTCGCCTTCTTTTCCGCAATACTTGTCATTATCCGAATCACTGTCCCTTGCTTTCTCAACATGCACCCTGTTAGAAATCATGGATTTTACTTGATTCATACGTAGCTTACGTTTTAAGTTCAAATATCCCTGCAGGTGCATGGTTCCTTGCTTCCCTACTTCTTTTCCTATAATTGCGAATGTACATGTATCCTCTGTCACACGTTCCTTGATCTTATCAATGTCCTTGTCCGAGTAATTTAACGTAAACACCCATCGTTTTGCCGCGTGATTCGCCATAATACAACGTAAAACAAGTGTGCCGGAGGAGGTCGAGCCTAGTACTCTTTTACGACAGGCAGCAAGGGATCTTTTATTTGCGCTTCCCAGACAGGATAGCACAAACCATGGCCTTTGTTGAACCAGTTAAGGATCACTGGTCGGTGCAAGTGGTTTACTCCTATCCATTGAGCCTTGCGGAACACTCATTCAGGGTTTGGAGTCGGTATCTGGATTAAAAAAAACCATGCCTCGACTGGGATCCGAACCCAGTACCTACCAGCCTGTAGACCGATGGCCAAACCACGACGCCGGTTTCAACTAACAGAGACTTTAACGATTGTAATTACATATCAACTATATTTTTTTGCATAAAATATTAGTGGCTGTATATTAAAAGTGTTTCTGATCGTTCTAATATTTGTACTAGGTTAAATTTCATTTTATTTCCTAAAAAAGATTTTTTCGTACGTACGAAATTATTTGAAGACAAAATCCGGTTTGGGCTTCTTACAAATATGACGACGACCAAAAACACATTGAATATACAGACACTGGTATTCTAAACAAGAAAATATATTTAATTAAGTTTAATCATAGAAACATTTTATTAGTCGGAAACATCTTACAATGCAGCAAACTCGGGAATGTCCCTTTAATATAATCTTTCTAAAAATTAAAAAAGATACATGTATATTCATTAATTTTCAAGATTTTAGAGCACGTAATTAATTGGGCACGTAATTGTACCCTCCGAACTCTCTGGTAGAAAAGCCCTGCATTCGTGAGTCACGTCTAAATACAATTCACGAATTAAAGAACACAGTGCAACACCGGCCTCGATAGTGTAGTGGTTAAGCTATCAGACAAGGCTGGTAAGCATATCGGCATCGGATCCCACCCAGAGCGAGTTTTAACGACTGTACAGTACAGACAGCCCAATTATCAGGTACTGCGCAGCAGGGGGTGCTGAATCAAAAATAGTATTGGTAGTAAATCTTAAAGCAGATATTAATTTTACTGGTAGAATTCAGGAAATTGCATTACAGAATCTGTTTTTCAAAATTAAACGGGAGCATACCCCAAACCCGTAGAACCTTAGCTTTGCACCCTCGATCTGTCAGACCCCACCCCCCCCCCCCCCCCCCAAAACAAAAAACACAACAAAAAAACAAACCACAAAACAAAACAAAAAATAAAACAAAAATATATGTAGAAACAAACATGTCTACTTGCTTTTGTCATGCCTGCTTATCCGAGGCTTTCCCAGGACAGCGTGTTTAAACCTTAATTGGATACAAACACGAAATAAATATACAAGAATGAAAAAAAGTTCGGTTTGTTTAACGACACCACTAGAGAACATTGATTCATTAATCATCGGCTATTGGATGTCAAACATTTGGTAATTTTGATAGAGGAAACCCGCTACATTTTTTCTAATACAGCAAGGGATATTTTATATACACTTTTCCAAAGACAGGATAGCACATTCCATCGCCTCTGATATACCAGTCGTGGAGCACTGGCTGGAACTAAAATGATTGTAAAATACTTGTAAGAAATCAAGCATTTTGATTGGCTGATTACAGTCATTCATTCTACAATATACCACCTCCGAAAGTCAATGTACCTACTTTAACGTTGTTTACGTGTATTCATACGCGGTGAAGTGTCACTGTTTGTAAATATGGATGACGTACACACAGAAGACGCCGGTTCGTTTAATTTCGATAATAGAGGAAATATTTGGACCAGAAAATGACCCTGAAAAAATACTCTCCAGACGATATAGCAACGCTTGCTGCATCGGCCTCTTCAAGCAGAATTTCAACTAACAATCGTCCTGTTGAGCGAAATCAGCTGATCGAGAATGTAGTCACTGACAGCAAACGACACCTATATATCACGCTTTGCCACACAAAAACCCAAATATTCAAAAAACGCGACAAGTTCATCAAGATTAAAGGGACATTCCTGAGTTTGCTGCAACTTTTAATATGTTATCGACTAACAGAGCGTTTTTAATGATAGTAATTACATATCAAATATATTTTTCTGCATAAAATATTAGTGGCTGTATATTAAACGTGTTTCTGATCGTTCTAATATTTTTACTAGGTTAAATTTAATTTTATTTTCTAAAAAAATATGTTTTCGTACGTACGAAATTATTTGAAGACAGAATCCAGTTTGGGCTTCTTACAAATATTATGACGACCAGAAACATATTGAATATACAGACACTGATATTCTAAACAAGAAAATATATTTAATATGTAAGTTTAATCGTAGAAATATTTTATTAGTTGGAAACATCTTACAATGCAACAAACTCGGGAATCTCCCCTTAACCTCGCGTGCAAGCACAACGGCGAGGTTAATCTTGATGAATTAACCCGATCATGGTCTGTCAAAGTTTTCAAACGAACTTTCAAAACACAAATATTACAACAAACACAGCTCCCAGCATCAACAAAATTACTCAAATGACACCTACCTGGCTGTAGAGTTGAAATTCACAACCATTACCACACAACACATATGAA
The DNA here is from genome assembly GCF_016097555.1 of Gigantopelta aegis. Lineage (NCBI taxonomy): Eukaryota > Metazoa > Mollusca > Gastropoda > Neomphalida > Peltospiridae > Gigantopelta > Gigantopelta aegis. The sequence goes on from NC_054712.1 coordinate 22,179,491, forward strand.
TTAGTAACGTAGCACAATATTAAAAACGAATATATCCAAATCTGTTTGATCGACACTTTCACAAGTTTACATTTCAGACCGTTCCATATTGCAGGGTATTTGAAATTTTGTTATGTTCTTCCATCGTAAAAGTGGTGTATTGGTATTGCTTTCAGTTTAAAGCATTATGTTGTTGTTTTTGCGTCTATATATAAATAAAAATAGGTTCAAATACACAATAGTATTTTTCATATAACTAGTTTTGAAAAATTTACTTCAATTTCGTTAGCCACATGATGGACTCTTCCTATCGATTGACGTCATTCAGTTACAGACACGTTTGACAAATTTAAATGTGGAAGAGTAACTTCGGAGAATTTCGTGAATGAAAATAGTTTGCTGTTTATATTACATTAAAATTAAAACATATATAATTTAAAGAAAATAAAAGGTAAAAGGTATTTTACAATGGAGATCACCAGTTTCCATTATTTTTTATTTTTGAGATGATATCGTCTAATTGACGGTGGATAGGCAGATGACCACCTCTCGAAGAAAAAAATGGAAACTGGTGATCTCCTAAATGAATGAACAACATCTGTCACAAAACACGTACCTCGCACATGTTATGTTTTGCCACTAACATAGTAACAAAACTACAATACCAAAATACTTCAACATGGCCGCCTTGAACACATTTTATTGACTGCCCTGCGCATGCTCCAAAAGTAAACAATATTATTCCGGTCTCCTTAAATACCGTCATTGTTGTAAACAAGTCAAATACACAACATCTCTCCACCTTTAGTTGTTGTAAGCCATTTGGTCCTGCAGTTTCAATGTTATTTACTGGAACAGTTTGTGTCCTGATTTTCTAACTTTTTTCTTCTTTTTTTCGAACTATGTTAACATGTTAAACTGAATTACGTAAAATAAACACTTTTAACATTCTCTACATGTTAAAACTAACACAACTGCACTATCTTGTGCAGTACCAATTGAACATTTATTAACTAACACAAACTATCTTGGAACCAACGTGGCTCCAGCAATCATGCGGGGATTATTGTGCCCCAACACAGCATGATTGCTATAAACACACATAATCTTGAAATCTACGTGGTGGGTGGACATCTCGTCTTGGACAACGACGGGTTTCACCTTGTGTAGAATACTTTTCTGGAGCAGGTGCAGGTTCCCTCACACTTTTACCCGAACCACTGTTACGTGTAGGTACACTCATTGAGTCTGGCTTGTCTGTAGTAATCTCCGGTGAAGTCATCACTGACGTAGTTCATGATGGTATCCAGACTGCTGGTTTTTGCGAGATACGAGAATCACGAATTTGGTCTACATGCCGCCTCCACTGTATTCCTGGTGCCACTTCTACACGGTATGAAACTGGACCAGTCCGTGTACGGATTATCCCTGGAACCCACTTGTTTTGTCCACGATAATCTCTCATGATCACACTTTGACCAGTTTCAAATATTCGATGATGTGCAGCCCTATTCTCCTGCATCGACAGTTGCTTGTTTCTCACATGTTGTCGTAAATCTGGACGAATCAATTCTAGTCGAGACATGAGAGTCCGACCCATGAATAGTTTTGCGGGTGGTTCACCAGTCGTCGCTTGTGATGCATTTCTGTATGCCAAGAGAAATTTGGACAATTTCTTCTGCACAGATCCAACATCTTGTTTACTGGACCGCATTGCCATCTTGAATGACTGAACGAATCGTTCGACAAGGCCATTGGTACTTGGGTGATATGGTGCTGATGTAACATGTTCGACACCATTCGCCTTCATGAACGTTGCAAACTCTTCAGAAGTGAACTGTGGGCCATTATCACTCACCAACTGGATAGGCAGTCCATTTCGAGCAAATATCGTGCGTAGTAAAGTTCTTCCAGATGTCGTTTTGTTCATCTGAACTACCTCTGGCCACTTTGAATACGCATCCACCATTATTAAAAACATTGTCCCTAAGAAAGGACCAGCAAAGTCAACATAGATTCTCTCCCATGGTTTTGTAGGCCATTCCCAAGGATGAATTGGTGCCTGGGGGGGGGGGGGGGGTGTGCTGTTTTCACTTCTTGGCAACCCACACAACTTTTTGCCAAAATGTCGATGTCTTTATCAATACCAGGCCACCAAACATGGCTACGCGCCAACGCCTTCATTTTGACAACTCCGATGTGTCCTTCATGAAGTTCTTCCAATATCTTCTTGCGAGATGAATGGGGTATGATAACTCTCATTCCCCACAGCAAACATCCTTGATGTACTGTCAGTTCATTTCTCCGGTGGAAGAATGGATCAAAATCCACATCTGGCGATTTCTCTGGGCATCCAGTCATTACCATCTCGTGAACTTTTGATAATACTGGATCATTTCTCGTTGCACGCTGAATATTAGCATGACTTACTGGTAGTGTGTCAAACTGTGCAATGTGTAGCACCTCCACAGGATCAATGTTCTCGTCGACAGTTTCTTTGTCACCACTATCAACTGGTAGACGTGAAAGACAATCTGCATTTCCATGCATTTTGGTATTCTTGTATTCAATCCGATAATTGTGACCAGCCAGAAATAACGCATACCTCTGCAACCGTGCTGCTGTAGTCATTGGAATTCCCTTTCTAGGGTGAAATATTGATACTAGTGGCTGATGATCTGTCAGCAGGGTGAATTCTCTACCAAAAAGGTAAGTATGGAATCTCTTAACTTCCCAGATGAGTGCGAGAGCTTCCTTGTCAATCTGGGAGTAATTTCTTTCTGCTTTGGTTAAAGAACGAGATGCATAGGCGATTGGTCTCTCCACTCCGTCATCCATCACGTGAGATAAAACTGCTCCCAATCCCACTGGTGACGCATCACACGCAAGACGGATAGGTAAGTTCGGATTGTAATGTGTCAGCACTTCTGGTGATGTTATTAAGGCTTTAACAGCACAGAATGCCTCTTCACACTGATCACTCCATACCCAGGGTTTATCTCGTCGCAGACGTTCATACAGTGGGTGAAGCACTGTTGACACATCCTTCAAAAACCTGTTGTAGTAATTCACTAGTCCTAAGAATGTTCTCAGCTCTGACACATTTTCTGGTTTAGGAGCTTTTACAACTGCTTCAATTTTACTTTGTGTCTTATGCAATCCTTCCATGTCAATTTCATGACCACAGAATGAGATTCTGTCTTTGAAAAATTCACATTTTTCAAGCTTGATCCTCAAGTTGTATTTTTCTAGACGCTGTAAGACGTTTTCCAGGTTCTGCAGGTGTTCCTTATCTGAACGACCAGTAATGATCATGTCATCAATGATACATTTTACGCCTGACAAGCCTTGGAGTACTGTATCCATACCGCGTTGCCAGATTGCTGGTGCTGATGCAATCCCGTATACTAAACGGTACAGCCCCTTTTCAGTGTTAACAGGTCACGTGACTTTTCATCAACTTCCATCTGTAGATAAGCCTGACGCAGATCTATCTTTGAAAAACGCTGACCACCAGCTAGTGATGCAAATATGTCCTCAATGCGTGGCAAAGGGTACTGATCAACTTCTAGAACTGGGTTTACTGTGATTTTGAAATCACCACACAATCTTACAGATCCATCCTGTTTAATAACAGGCACAACTGGTGTGACCCATTCGCTGTAATTGACTTTAGTAAGTATTCCATCACTTACTAACTTTTCAATCTCTGCCTCCACCTTTGGCTTGATGGAATATGGAACGGATCTTGCTTTCATGAACTTGGGTTGCACGTCCGCTTTCAAGTTCAGTGTTGCTTTAATGTCTTTTAGAGTACCTCTGTCACTCTGAAATACAGACTTGTATTTCACCAGAAGTCGGTCTACTTTTGCCATCGTGTTTCCATCATTCGATGATTTCGAGACTTGTAGCATTTTAATTAAATGCCAGTCCAAGTTTATTTCCTTTAACCAATCTCGCCCGAATAAACTTATGTCTCGCGACTGCACCGTCCCATTCATCTTGCCAAGTCGAACGAATATATTGGTTAACATTAAATTTAAAATCACTGTAGGGGACACCAACATTGACACGGGGAAAGTTCATAGCAAACTTGGCAGCAACATCTGCCTTTACATTAACCTTAATGCTGACATCGCTGGGTACCCAACAAAATGTATCATCTTTATTGGCAATTGATAAAAAGACACATTTTCGTATCAACATCCCAACTAAGGGATACTCCAATTTTATGTACTGTAGAGTTGGAGACACAAAAGTGAATCAGTAGAAATAATGTAGCCTTTCTGGATGCATATGAATCATTAAAGGGACATTCCTGAGTTTGCTGCGATTTTTAAGATGTTATGGACTAACAGAGACTTTTTGACGACTGTAATTACATATCAAATATATTTTTCTGCATAAAATTTTAGTGGCTATATATTAAACGTCTTTCTGGTCGTTTTAATATTTGTACTAGGTTAAATTTCATTTTATTTTCTAAAACAAATTATTTTCGTACGTACGAAATTATTTGAAGACAAAATCCAGTTTGGGCTTCTTACAAATATTAACACGACCAGAAACACATTGAATATACAGACACTGATATTCTAAACAAGAAAATATATTTAATATGTAAGTTTAATCGTAGAAATATTTTATTAGTCGAAAACATCTTACAATGCAGCAAACTCGGGAATGTCCCTTTAATCTGTTCCAGGGCTTTAATGATTGCCCAAATTTCAGCAGTAAAGATTGATGCTGATCTCATGGAAATTATCTGATGGAAAATTTGTAGCAAAAGCCACATAATTCCCATACCGTGTTCCGTCTGTCTGAACGGGAATGTATTCATGGTACCTCTGTTGGATTTCCATGAAATGTTGTTTATAAATATCTGCACCTGTGCGATCTTTCTTTAAATGCACAACATCGAATACAATTTTTGGTGGTTTGATACATCAGGGTGGCAAAATACAACATGAAGGCGTTTGCAAAATACAACATGAAGGCGTTTGCAAAATGTCGGATAAATCAGTGTTGGAAACTGATATAAACTGCTATATCAATGTATACATACCTCCACTAAAGTCTGAAGGATAATGGAATGCCAACCTTTTCTATTGTAGTAGTCACAGTGATGATGGGAATACGAGTCCCATCTATCGCTCCTGCACAATGCGGAAAAACATTGATATTCTAAACAAGCAAATATATTTAATATGTAAGTTTAATCGTAGAAATATTTTATTAGTCAGAAACATCTTACAATGCAGCAAACTCAGGAATGTCCCTTTAATTGATTCCATTTTGAAATAAATCAAAGGTAAGTCAAAAATGGAATGATTAGCTGGCGAAGATATAGAAAGTCAAATTATACGCTGCTAGAAGTGAACTCGGTAGAGACATTCACGAAACGAAATCGATAGAGGTTTTCCGAGGTACATTCTAGTCTTTTTGAAGAAAAACATTGTAATTGATTAAAGAATAGACCCTTTTGCTTGACATTATCAAGATTATTTGTGGTTGTTCACTGTTCAGTTTATTTTGAATAAATATATATATATATATATTTTTTTTTTTGAAAAGATAAACTGTGTACATGCAACTGAATAAGCAAATGCATCATCATACCATGTTTTAATTATTATTTGTGAATTTCTGACTTGTCAGCACGTTTTTGCCTATATGCATTGTATTCATGAATAAATAGTTGTATTCGTCACCTTATATTCGTGATACGTATCGTATTCGCCACCCTGTGTATTCGTTACACCTCTAAGTCTGGTATGGCACTTGTTGAAGGACAAGTCGATGTAATCGGCGATACTGTGTATCTTGACTTGGCTGATTCATCGCAGTTTTCCACAAAATATGAATGTCACTACCATACGTAGGCACGTTTCCCGAAGTTGCACACTCTTTGTCATGGTACGAAACAAGAACACTCTAATTCTTATTTTTGAGGAAGGCCTTTAACTCCAAAATGACACGATCTTGTCCAGTAGCTAATTGTTGATCCTTTGGAGTTGACCAATGGTCGACGATAGTATCCGGTAAATCCATTTGATCAATAACAAATGTCTTGATATACGTGTGTTCAGTCGCGTACACAAATTCTCCTTCTTTGTTCTTGGCTAATCCTCTTGGCTGTATGTAGTTCGGATGAACCATGCGAACTACGTCGTAATTGGAATGTCCCAATATCAGCGAATAATAGAAGGATTTCTCTTCTTTACTAATAAGTTCATCCATTTCTTCAAACTTCTGGTTTTTGGAGAAACAAAACTGTGCAAGCTTCGCTATCGTAGTTTTCAAGCAAATGGCAGTTGTTTTCGAAAAAATTTGGCTTATATAGGAAAAATGACCTCATTCGGAAATTTCCATAATCATTCGCAATTCCGAAATATGCCGAAGTGTGAAATTGTATTGTGATATATTCCACTTCCCTATAGCGGATTTTTAAAAAGCCATAGGTTACATGATGGTGTTTGGCGTTCATGCAACTCTGCATCATGGGAACGCTAACTTATGTTCCTACGGGCTACGCCCAATATCCGAAGGGTGAACATAGAACATATGTTCCTTGGGGCGTAGTCAAGCATCCGAAGGGTCCTATGTTACTAGATTGGTGTTCCCATGATGGTTTGTGACATAAACACCAACCATGTATCCTATGGTTTTTAATGATGGAACGTAAACCACAATGGGGACTTTTGCATTCATTCCAGTGTGCCGAGTGAATAGAACAAAACTTGTTTACAAGCAGTGGCAAGTTATTAATGTTTACTATGACATTTCCAGTAAAATTATTAAGCCTTGGTGCTGACTTACACGAGACTTTCTTTGTCTTGGGTCTTAACTTAGATGGCAATGTGTTTCCAGATGGACTGACCGACTGAAACATCTCAAGCTCGATGCGTTTAACTCTCTGTGTCTCTGTTTTCACAGGCTGAATTTGTCCCTTGTCCTGTCCCTTGTCTGAGGCTGCTCTGATGTTTTTCTCCACTTACAACTGCCCTTTTGGAACAATGATATGCCTTTTTTTTTTGGGGGGGGGGGGGGGGGGAGAGCTGTCATTGTTCAACTGTTCATGGATAGTACCTTGATACCCATAGCAACAGTAACTAAGAACTGGTCATGTGACAATTCCATTCACTGAATCTTACCTAGGAATGCTATTACTTTTATTTAGACATGAAAAAAAGAACACCTATTATGCAACATTGTCCACAATTAATGTTGGACATATTTTAATGATCAACATCGATATAAACATTCAACAGTTAAATAACAACACAGTGTAAAGGACTGTAAAAATACAAATATCACAGATAGATATAATTAAAATTTAGAATAAAATTCAGTATCGCGTAAAAACTGCAATAAAAGTTCTGGATGGAATTGAAATGATTCCATCACATTTCTTTGTCCAAATAAATCTTTTTGAGTTGCTGACAACTGCTTACACTCCACCAAAATGTGTCGCACAGTCAGAAGACACTGACAGTGCTCACACTGAGGTGAAGGATCTTTCTTCAAGATAAATGAATGGGTCAAGTAAGTGTGACCGATGCGGGCACAACACAAGACTATTTCATCCTGCCACTCTCCCAAGACTGGCTTGATAGCATGAAGCTTGTTCGTAACCTCACCGTCCAAATCACGTTGCCAAGCGGAAAAGATAAATTGGTTGATACAAAATTTAAAATCAGTATAAGGTACACCAACTCTGGCATGAGGCAAATCCAAAGCAGACTTGGCAGCAGAATCTGCCTTTTCATTACCCCTGGTGCCAACATGGCTGGGTACCCAAAAAAATACAATATCTTTATTGACAGTAGATAAAAGGACACACTTTCAGATCACCATCCCAATTAAGAGATGGTCCAGCTTCATATTTCGTAAAGCTTGAAGACACGAAAGTGAGTCTATAAAAATAATAAAAAAAATTTAGAATAAAACTCAGTATCACGTAAAAATTGTAATAAAAGTTCTGGATGGAATCAAAATGAGTCCATCACATTTCTCTGACCAAATATATCTTTCAGAAACTGACAATCCACCAAAATGTGGCGCACCGTCAGAAGACACTGACAATGCTCACACTGAGGTCGACACATTAAGAATGCCACGACTCGGAGAAGAACAAAGGGAGCGAGCGTTGGGAATGGTTTAAGGGGGGACTTCGTAAAGCCAAGTTGATAGGACCTTCAGAGTCCATCCATCAACTATTGGACGACTTGCTGAATGTCATCAACAGACTGGGAGTGTCCGTGATCCACCTCGACCTGGTCAACGTCCCGTTACGACCCCACGCCAAGATCAGATTCGACGACACCACCTCCATGACCGGTTCAGAACTGCGACGATGACAGCAAGCAACACGATAGGACGTCATGGAAGGCCTATCCATCCGATGACGGTCATCCGTCGATTCAGAACGGCTGAACTCAGATGCAGACGTCCGTACAACGGTAACATCGTGCTGCGAGAGTACAGTTTGCTCTCCAGAATACGGTAATCATCCACCATCTTCCTCTCATAAATTGTTATTTCAAGTCCAATAAATATATTTTTCATTAATCACAACAAAATATTGAAAAATATCTGTTTTGCGTTTTCATTGTGTGTCAGTATAGATACAGGATTTTCTGCTTTAACACTTTATGACACGATTATCTGCTAAAACCCTTTTATATAGTATGAATCGATATGTTTGGTATATGCCAATACATAAAAGACCAGTAATGAATGAATGTTTAACGACACCCCAGCACGAAAAATACATCCGCTATTGGGTGTCAAACTATGGTAACATATGGTCAGACCAAAGTTCTAAAATTGGCTTTTAAAAAAAATATAATAATTATTTTTTAAACCATGAGTTGCACAGAAAAGGTGGGTATATTCGATACCGAAATAAGGGGCATTTTAAAACTGAATGAATGAACGCACGTCCTAGTTCATACGCGATGGCAGAGACCAGAATTTTATTTTCGTTGGCCTAATATTAATTGACAAAAAAATAAAGAGATAGAAAAAAGTGTTACATATTCGGCAAAACTATTGAAGCTTCTATAAAAAATGGTAATCAGTTAACCATTGATAAGCTGGGTGGGTTTTTTTTAAATGTATTGCATTGTTTGATGTAGTCTGAACAAAAACAACTGATAACAAATATTTGTTGTTCAATGCCTTCTTATTCTGTAACCTGACCTCTTACCCATGTGTGGGTGGGATTTGGCTTAATTGGTAAAGCCATTGCATGACAGGCTTACATTTATCTAAATTTGTCTCTCTCTATGTATATGTCTAAATATATTTGTCTCTGTACGTGTATATGCATTGTTATATGTTTGTATTACATGTAAATTCGGCTTTTTTAAAACAAAGGGCACCATTCACTTCCACATTGGACCCAAAATAGACAAGCCACATAAGAACCTGAAATAGTAAAGTCTGTAATATTTGGTGATGGACAATACCAAACATAACCTGGGTTTTCGATATAAAATCATTACGTACATACACAGTATGTAAACATATGTACTGTCAAAAAGTAATAAAGTGCATTCTTTTGCTTAATTATATTTAAAAAGTTCAGGCACTGACCAGAACCCCTGCGCGTGCTGTAACCTCACCGTGGTGCAGGGGTGTAACATTCTCTTTGAGAATGGCCAATACAGCACGAATTGAAATTTTGAGTAAAAGTCAGTATCTATCTGTGATATTTGTATTTTTGTCCAGTTCTTTTAAATCTTCAATTTTTATATTGATGTTGATCATCACCTTATTTCTTTGCATTACCATAGTTTGACACCCAATAGCCGATGTATTTTTCGTGCTGGGGTGTCGTTAAACATTCATTCATTCATTCTGACCAGAAATTTACTTTGTTTGGCCTAATATTAACTGACAAAAAAATAAAGAGATAGAAAACCAATTTGTTACATATTCGGCAAAACTATTGAAGCTTCTTTTAAAAATTGGTAATCATTTAACCATTTATAATCTGGGTGGGGTTTGTTTTTTAATATATTGCATTGGGTTTTAAAAATACATCGCATTGTTTGATGTAGTCTCAACAAAAACAACAGATAACAAAGATTTGTTTCTTTTTTTCTAATCTTTTTATCACTTAGACGCAAAAACAACCCCTTTGATAACTGCCTGTTTAATTTTCATGTGATTTTTTCTTTTTCTTTTTGATAGTCCGAACAACCAGCGTGCAATGATCTGTCATGGTCTCAAGATCCACGAAGTAATACCAATGGTCATGTTAACAATGCAAAACAACCATGGACCAGGACTCAATCCATGCCAGCTGTGGTGCTTCAGGCGATAGGTTTCTTACTTTTATTGAACTGTTTACCTTTCTAGGGCTGAGCTGATACTAGGTCAAAAATATATGTAACCAGATATGTAGCACACTTATTTAACTGCATTACAAAAGCTTATAGATTTGAAAGCTATGTTCAGAACAGTCAACTTTAATATGGGGAAATTGCACTATGTTAAAGAGTTCAGGCTAAGTATTAATAAAATAGAAAATAATCTCTTTCTTTTCTTGTTTAGAATTTTAGTATTTGTGTACGCAGTGTGTTTCTTTTTGTGTTAGTGTATCATCTGTCAGTAACCTTATGTATGAATTGGGATGATAAAACTGTGTATATCAGGGTTGTGACTGAAGTAAGTTTTCAAGGCAATAAGCAATAAGACCATGTGTAATTTAGATTTTAAGATTTTTCACCATATACTGTAAATATACACTGTGTGAGTCACACGTTAAATAAAACATTTTTCTTTTTTTTGATAAATGATTTCTTTCTTTCTTGGTTTCTTTCAGCGAAGCCGCCCATCAAGTGACACTACTCTATTGACAACATGCTGGTCTCGACCGTCCCGCAGATTGAACCGATAAATTTACTGAGATCCAAGTCGGAGGGGATTCCCTTCCGCAGACAACACCAGTCCATACAGACCTCCAGCTGTGGGGTCAGTCACATTTACACTACTCTGTTCAATGTCTTCTTATTCTGTAACCTGACCTCTTACCCATGTGCATTTTCATCCCCACCTCCCAAACATGGGTGTTATTTGGCTCAGTTGGTAGAGTCATTGCATGACAGGCTTACATTTATCTAAATTTGTCTCTTTATGTATATGTCTAAATATATTTGTCTCTGAACCTGTATATGCATTGTTATATGTTTGTATTACATGTATATTCGGCTCTTTTGTTTTTACAACAAAGGGCACCATTCACTTCCACGTGGAACCCAAAATGAAGTTTAATTGTGGTACTCAAAACTTATATTTGTCTGATGTATAATGCTTAAAGTTTGCAAGTCCAAACTTTTGTTCAGCAAATATCACTGTCAAAAATGTTATGACTATTATCTCATGAAATATGAGCGTGTCAATAGAGTCCGGGACAGCAATTCCTTTCAATCAGCAGAGGACCGTTGTTTTGCATGCTTACTTGAGGAAACAGACTTTCCATTGAAAGACGGAGAAGGTTTTACCTTTCGCAATCTTCGAGATTCACCCAATAGCCGATGTATTTTTCGTGCTGGGGTGTCGTTAAACATTCATTCATTCATTCATTCATTCTTCGAGATTATGCTAATGGATACATTGGATCCCAACAAATATTTTCTAACTGTGACATTCGACTTTTTCTGGAAAGCTATTATGGCACTGAATTGAACAGTCATCATCGCCATCACCACATCACACAGAATCGTTACTGCCATCCTGCTCGTTTTTAAGTTCATTCTTAGAACATTTAGGAAGGGTACATAAAAATGCTAATGCTTCATCTGAGATTTTCATATTATTCCATGATTTCCCCCAGATCCACAGAATCACAAACCTGGTTCTGCAATTCGAAATCAGTCCAGAAGAGCTTGCCTAATTGTTGCAGCACACTGGGTAATCAGATCACTTGAACGAATGACATCAATCACATCTTCAGGTATAGCATGTAAAAATACCATCACAGATTTATTGCTTCCATAGGTACCGAAATGTTCAATTCAGTTCCGTATTTAAACTATGTAGGGTTTCTGCTCAGTCAGCAGAGCGCTCACCTGATGTGCTTAGGTCATAGAATAGAACCACGACTGGTATATCAAAGATCGTGATATGTGTTCCTGTGTGGGGAAGTGTATATAAAAGATCCCCTGCTGCTATTGGAAAATATTGTAGTTTCTTTTGAAGATCACATGCCAGAATTATCAAATGGCGATGATGACGGTTCAGTTCAGTGCCATAATGGCTTTCCAGAAAAAGTCTAATGTCCCTGTTATAAACTATTTGTTGGGATCCACTGTACCCATCAGCACTATATCGAAGACTGCGAAAGGTAAAACCTTCTCCGTCTTTCAATGGAAAGTCTATTTTCTCAAGTAAACGTGAAAAACAACGGTCCTTTGCCGATTGAAAGGAATTACTGTCCCGGACTCTATTGACACGCTCATATTTCACGAGATAATTTCTTATGCAATTTTTGTGACAGTAAATATCTGTCCCAAACACAAACCTAAAGGGCCTGCTACACGATACGATAGAATCGGACGTGTTGCCACACGGTACTTTCCTGAATAATCTGATTCGTTGTCCGTCTTTTTTCTACTTGTGTTTGGTTTCTTAATTTTATTCTTGGTTTTTGTACTTCTTATACTAACATCTTCTAGCACACTATTAGCACTTTATTCTATGAATCAGATTATTGATGGGTAAAGTTACAGGAACGATCATTCAGATCCATTGATTTTCCAAACAGTGGCATGAGACCATATAATATTGTAATGTTTAGGCTTGGATTTTATAGTTAATATCACGTTATGTAATATTTGGGGAGGGGTTAAAAAATAATAATGTTATATTGTATTTTGGGATACCGTTTGAGAAGATAATTAAGTTAGAATTGTTTATTTTATTTACGTAATTTTTGTTGTAGTGATGTATAATTTTCGGCAATATTCGGCTATAATTAAGTTTGTCGATAATCTTCGTTATTTCTACGAAGAATTGTTAGGATAGGTTAACCAATCGTCATGTCCGATTAATGTCATGTCATTAATTTGGACCAATAAGAGCCATTCCATGTATTAATGCTAGATTTGTCCATCAGTTTACTAACTTCTGATTGTTCAACCACAGGTACATGTGTCTATATATTGATTGTGGGGTTTTATGTGTAGATTTTGAATCTCTCTCTCTCTCTCTGTTAATATTCCAAATTGTTTTTAGATTTATTATGTGAGAACCGACAATGATAAGCTATTTATTTATTGTGTAATTCATTAACCAAATGGTAGTGTATTTTTGTTAGGTCTCACCGTCTCGCATTGCATTACCGTAAACCTTAAAATTATTGTTAGGCATATTTTGTATTGACACTTGAGAGGTTACTAAAATATTTTTGAAAGGAGATTATTGGAATTTCAGAGAGGAATTGAGTGAAGGAAATATTATTTCCGTCTCGTAAATTTCCAAGTATTACACGTTTGGGAATCTTGTGGTTTCACGAGTGGGAATGAATGTTTAGGTACGTTTTCGATGTTTGCAATTGATTTTCATTCTCTTAGAATAAACAAATGGTAATCCATATTGGGATTCTTATTGTTTTATTGGCGGGGAATTGAATGGTGGCTGAGTTGCGGGAAATTTGAATAACTATTATGTAACCTGGATCTCTCAATGTCATCATGAAATCTATTAAAATCTTAATTATTTTGCTGGTAAACTGTAATTGATTTTTATTATCTACTGAAACCCATAAATAAACACTGTGAAAAAGGACGACTTATGTGATTATTTAAGTTAGTAAGAAAGGTTAATCATGAGTTTACATATTGAAATGTAATTTTTGAAGTCTACGACCGAAAGGGGTAGCCGAATCCCAGCAAGGCATTTTTAGAACTGTATTTATTTCGATTTTAGCACCGGTCTATAAGTGGGCACGTGCTGAGAAAGCGAAATCGTTACAGTATGAAACGTGACGTCATTGAAAAATATCCTTATTGTAACCATGGTAAACAATGTTGTGTATTGATAAGGCGGCGGTTGTCGTAACGTCTCTGTATTTATATAAATGACTGGGCACACCCCACAAAGAGTTGTGCCACTGATACAACTCTATGAGCTGTTGGGTCTGTACCAACGACACGCGAACAGAGTTTTCCGTCATTACTCAGAACGTCGACGTTATCTGCGCCACGATCTGATTGGTCAACGTCCCCAAACATCCGATTCAATCGTATAAAAATAGAACAAGTTCTAAACTTCGACTCGTACGAATGACTCTGGCCGATTCAATCGTATGACATGCCACACGTTACGATATGCTTCTTGGCGTTGTAATCCGAGTCACTCGTATCGTGTAGCAGGGCCTTAACGTCTTGTAAGTCACTAGTAGATCTACGGTAATACACTTCATCCTGAAAACCCCCCAACATACTACAACTTTCAGGAACTTTCCGGCTCGTTCATCTTCGCAAATGCGACATTTTTGTCTCTCATTTTTGTGTTTCACAGATTGTGCATTTCTTATCATATGCTGGCCTAGAATCAGCTGGAGGAGATCTAGGGGTAATTTTGGACCTTGTTGCAGGGCGTTCTTTACGTTCAGGGAGGAATTCTTCTTGGACGGCAGCAGATTCACCTGGTTCCGATGCTTCTGCTACCAACTGGCGACTCAGAGTGTTCTTATATGTGTACGATTTATAAATGTATTGTTCACATGATACACAAACTGATCATGATCAACCCTTTCTAGTCTCTCTGAAACAGTGTCCTTTAAAAATTTTGCGGCTTCTGTGATCTTCTTCTGTAATTCTGAATTTCTGCATGTTGGTTCACCCGTGTCTTTTTGACAAATGAATGAATGAATGAACGACACACCCCAGCACGAAAAATACATCGGCTATTGGGTGTCAAACTATGGTAAAATGAAACAACAGTGTTTTGACAAATGATGCACTTATTCACATCAAAGTCCTCACGAACTTCACACCGGAGCCTCTTCAGTGGAATCCCACAAAGATCATCGGGATCCTGTAAAAAAAAAAAGGGAGAGTGTCATACGAGCCTTGAAATTGCGAGTTGTTACAAGCATAAGTGAGTCGTATGGAAAGGTTGCATATAAGTATAAAGTTCTGCAACTGAACACACAGCTTTCATGGCCTACACTCTACAGCCCACAGAGCAGTACATACAAGATCAGTTCAACCAGTGTCTAGGTGAACATGTTTAATAGAGTTATAGGGGCCTACTTGTACTTACCATTGGATTTCGCCAACTTGTAATAATTTCTTGGGATAAGGAATGGTCTCAATGGATTCCTTGACCCACAAGACCTAGGTAAAGACACAAAAATTATCAATTTAGCCTCAGTATGTGAAGTTACAAAAAAGATAACAATGATGTGACTGTCATATTGCCTAAGTATGTGAAAAGTCACAAAAAGGAGAATAATGACGCGGCTGCCATATTGGATTTTGCCATGTTGTAATAATTTCTTGGGATTAGGAATGGTCTGAATGGATTCCTTGTTCCTGAAAATCTAAGTAAAAGACACAAAAATTATCAACTTCGGTGTAATATGTGAAAAGTTACAAGGGAACAATGACGAGGCGGCCGTATTGGCAGCCATACTGGATTTCTCTATTATGTAATAATGTATCGGGGTTTAAATGGATTCCTTGACCCTGAAAACCTAGGTAAAGACGACAAAATTATCCTTCCAGCTCAATTCCCTGGCAAGTTATACTTGATTTAATGATATGGTGGCCATCTTGGACGCCATCTTGAATTTAACTCCTTCTGCCCATAATCTGCGATGTCCACCCAAGTTGGTTTTTTACTCTCCTAGGGGTCACCTACTAGGATCAAGAGTCAAAATGAGGGGACATATGATTGCACACAGAACTCCCCTCAGCCCCTGGACTAGTCGGGTCATTAATCGATGAATCTCCAGATAATTTGTATGGGCAACCACGCAAAGCACATGCATCAACTTGATTCAAGTTTGGCTTTGTACCGATGTTTGGCTTCTGCTGGAAATTCTTCCATGTATCCATAGAAAGACATTATCGAGTCGTTATAATAAAACAAGTATTAAGTAACTTTTCAAGTGACAAACGTGTTAAATAAATCTATATAGCCCTACGCGCATTATTTTTAAATCCCACCTCTTGATGAGCTAAACTTATCGCGTCATGCAACGTCATTTAGGGGCGTGTCACAAGTCAATTCCCGCACAAACTTACAAATGATACTTGAGTTATACTATTATAGCAACATTTTCGATGTTTTAATTGGCTGTAGATACACTCGGGATTATCGACAAAATGCCGGAAGTATGCAACTACTATTTGTATATTTTAATTGGTTTCTTTCTTCGCTTTAATCTACAAAAACAATTAGAATTATATTATAATCATAAATGTAGATAAGTTGAAAATCAAGTAAATTGTGTTGTTGGGTTTTTTGGGGTTTTTTTTTTTTTTTTTAACAAAATGATAGTCAGAGAGTCAAATGCATATTTTGGCCTAACCTGGAAAGTGGTTCCAAAGTTTTTTTCTCTGTGTTTTCATCTTATATAGGTATCATACTTTATGAAACTGCGTGATGGCATTCTTCCACCATTGAGCATGTTCATTAATATGCAAATTAGCGACCGCCATTACTGAAAAATCCCTTTTCTGCAATATCTCTGTAACTAGGCAAGCAAAGTTGACGTATGAGGACTCTATACATATGTTTCGAGGGTCAAAACATATGACTAAGACATTTTAATAGTGCTCATTGCTATGGTTAAGCGGCTATAAGCATGTTTCCAGGAATTGGTTCGGTATGTGTTTGTTCGAAAAAAACCCACCTTTGGAACAACTTTCCAGGTTCAGCTCCTGACCCTCTGACTAATAATGATACAGTAAGGAGTCTTAATGTTTTGTTATAAGATCTCATGAACTCAATACTGACCAACTAAATGCTACTCTAAGAATACACAATATTTATTGATTTCTTTACGAATTTATATTCAAAGATGACATCAAACCTGGCTACGTAAATGATCTGTATATCATGTACCTACACATAAGTCACTAAACCAGAGTAAGTATACATATTCTGTGTTTGGTTTTAAAATATTTCTTATAACAAACATCGTCAATCATCTGTGGCTTATCGCAAGTGTGGAATTCCCCAACGAGATCACGTGATATTTCACAATTTTTGAACAAATTTAACTGCTTTGATTGAGGGGTCGTCTCATATCTCCAAAACATATTTATATCCACAGAGGTATGGTACAACGCCTTTCCAAGGGTCGGTGGGTAGGGGATTTGCCTTGAAATTTGACAGTGGCCAGCTGATGGCATACGCGTTACATGTAAGGGGGTGTTACTAATTACGTAACGCTCTAGGGGTAGAGGAAGAGGGTACTGTGTTCGATTTACGTAACATTTTTCAAGACTATATGTTATTTTTATTCATTACTTAGACCTAAAAAGGTGTTTTTTGGAAATGCACGGTCAGTCTAGGATCGATCCTCATTGGCGGGTATATAAAAGACCATGGCATGTGATATCCTGTCTGTGGGATGGTACATATAAACGATCCCTTGCTAAAAAAAAAAAAAATTTAGCGGGTTTACAAGGCGCATGTGCAGGGATTTCAGCGGGGTTGTGGTTATAGACTGTGATGAGCGAAGTTTATATGGGAACATGCTCCCCCAGAAAATACATTTCAAATTTTTTTTAAGCTTGGGCAAGTAAGGGTTTCGAAGGAAGGATAGGATATGTTTTATTTAACGACGCACTCAACATAA
This sequence comes from Gigantopelta aegis, assembly GCF_016097555.1. Lineage (NCBI taxonomy): Eukaryota > Metazoa > Mollusca > Gastropoda > Neomphalida > Peltospiridae > Gigantopelta > Gigantopelta aegis. The sequence continues at coordinate 22,197,297 of NC_054712.1, forward strand.
TATTTTATTTACGGTTATATGGCGTCGGATGATTATTAAATCAATATGCTCTAACTTTGATGTCGTTAAACACATCCCCCCCCCCCCCCCCCCCCTAACTTTACCCTTTCCAAACGAAAGAATATTTATTTGAATTTGTCGATTTTAACACGTAAAATTAAGAAGTGAAAACGTTCATTGTTTACTTTAGTATATTTTATTTTTAAAAATATATACATGATTAATGTGTTACTAGTATACAAACTAAACTTTGAAAGTTCTACTAACACTCTATAAAATATTAATTCTGAAATAGGAAGGTACGATTGTCGATAATACGTTGTTAAGATCAAATTAGTTTTAACGAAAGACTCTAGTACCGTATCCTCAACCGAACATTCTTCGTACAGTGCAAGATTTCTCTTTTAATTTTTTTAGACGAACCGTACAATTTGAAATCGGCAAACGCACGTATTAATTGAAACTTACAACAGGCTGTCGTTTATGCTTTGCCGAGCTATGGCGGCACAGGCGACGAATCAAGCGTAGGCTAATGCTTTTGACGATCTCCGTTCATAGCGAACACACACGAGTTTTTCAAAAGTGCATTTGAGCTTGTATTTCATATTTGTACATGTTATAATATGGTAACCAGAGAATGTAACTTTAATACGGTATTTAAAAAAAAGTAGGATGTTAAGTCATATTTTCTTTCTTTACATAGAGTAGGATAAAAAATAAATTAAAAAACGTACATTTTCGTCCTCGAATGACACAGACCCTCCGCCCCAGGTTCCTACGGGCCTGTAAAATCTTTATCACAAAAGCATAATCTTCGTACCTCTTTAACGGGTATTCCTTGTTCTTTATAATAGTTTTAATTTCACTATAATATAATAATTAATTTATATATACAAGTACATACCTTTCCACAAGTCCGCTTTCAGTACTAAAACATTAAGGTTTATAAATATGGAGTTTCGGGTGGTGCAAAAACAAAATAGAAAAAGGTCCACTTGGTTCATATTCGAATACCCCCCACCCCCCAGGTCTAGATCACGCTACGCCCCTGCCTTTAACATACTAGTAAATGTACTACAATTTATTTATTTATGAGCCAATTGTTTTGTAACTTGTACACAAAAATAGTAATGTTTTAGGGTTGGGTTTTTTTTTGGTTTTTTGTTTTCTTGTTTTGTTATTTACCAAACACTTTTACTTTTCTTCCTACTTCAAACCAAACTAATTATTTACAAAAAAAACCCAACCTTGTTTGTAGGAGGATGGGACGGACTGTAAGCTTATACGTCCATGTTTATACAGCAACTTTTAACTAAAATTAAAAATAACACATTTTTATTTCTCAATATATTATGTTCAGGAATGGTTATAGTATTACGATGATACAATCGAATCGAAAATACAATGACAAAAACGTCATTCAGTGTAAATGAGCCGTTTGTTTTCAGCTAGTTCAGTGGTTGCTAAGCATGCTAGGGTGAAGGTCGGCGGATGTGACGGCCAACACCAATCGGAGAATGCTAGGTTACTTCCCGCCCAATTTCAATAAAATCGGTTGATTTGGTATCGGTATTTTATTAATTTCCTGTATATCCAGTATTTTAAGTTATATAGTCTGATGGGGTTTTTGGTTGTTTATTTTTAAAGTGATATATTGCGTAGATCCAATACATGAACGTAATACTAATTAGTAAATCATAGATGGACATGAAATTTAGCGAACTACATTTCTCACGGTCCCTTTTTTCAAATCCATATTACACCGGACCCCACTTTATTCAGATTCCTGTATCGTCCATAGAGTAATTTCATATATATCGTTTCATTCTTCGGTTGGTAGAGGACACGATGTATCCTGGTACTTAGGCCGGACAAAAGGTCGAATGATTGTCGAAGGTAGTGTTTCTGTCGAGACGAACGTTTTTGCTGCACCATTTAAGCGGGGCGGCCGCCCCTCTTCCGTGTTTTGCCGCCCCCTTTATTTTTTCTCAACCCCTCTGTATTTTCCCGCATCCTAATATATTTTACAGCACCCAGCTCCGCCATTTCAAATTGCACACTTTCTTTCCCACACACTGAAAAAAAATCGATCAATCTGCACACGGACATCAAAGCAAACAAGCCGCGGTGTGTACGAAAATGCAACTGAGCAAAAACTTCAGTAGCTTACAATACTTACCGTTACGTAATTTAAAACTATTTTAACAGCCTCTGTAGTGTCCCATACCAGTATTCATTTGTATATTTGATACACATAATTAATGTTGTAGTCATTTGTATATTTGATACACACAATTAAAGTTATATTTCATTTGAGCAATAAACAATCTGATTAAAATTAGCTCTACTGGGTCTACCAGTAGATCTAACAGCATTGCATGGACGCCCATGTCCAGGTAACATTTCATCTATAAATAACAATTTAAATATCGACCAATTACACTTCTCCTTTTAAATATCGGGCGAAACTATGCAATAGGCGAACTTGTTGGTCTATTTCAACATTGAAAAAACATTGGGAAAAGTGCAGTAGTAAACTGGATTGGGATTGTATACTAGTATAAACAGATTTTATGGCTGTACCATCACGGGTTTTTTTTCGTCTAGAAACGAATTATATATAAACTTCTATATTGCAATTAGTTTCCGGCATACTTCGTAATTCACCCGAATCATTTCGTATACCGTTGGCATAATCACGAATGTTTTCAAATTCTTCTCAAATCACTGCATTCCCAGTCGCTCCGATTTCAACTCGCTATGAAGCAAGACGTTGCTGTTAGTGCTCTCGAGCAACCCCCCCCCCCCCCCCCCCCCCCCCCCCCCCCCCCCCCCCCGGGACTTTTAGCTAGTTACGGCGTGCTGCATGAGTATCGAGTCGCGTACACTGGATCACGGGCGACTGTGACCTTAGTGTACTGCTATCTCGACACCCCGAAGAGGAATAGAAGAGGACGTGGAAAGAGGAGACGTGCGCCAGGGGCGACACAGGGGGAACCAAACCTGGCGGCGGTTCCATCTGCGTCGTCGCCCCCTCCATCTACTCAGCGGAAGGAGACCAGCTCGCCACAGGCGGACAAGTCGACGGACGCGACCAGCGGGACACTGGAATATACCAGTCACCACCGCGACGGCCCACTTTTACTCCCAATCCGACTCCGGTGAAGCGGTTAACTTTACCTACCGCTCCCGTTGAGTCGGCAATGGATACAGTTGTTGCTGCGGCTGCTAAGCGGAAAGCCGTCACACCACCCTGCCAAGTCGAAGCCGCCTGTTCCAACAATCCCCCCACCTGCAGAGGAGGACGTAGACCCGTGGGAGTTGGCCTTGGGGAAACTCAAGAGACAATTCCGGGACTACGTCCAAGGGGATACAACAGAAACCGAAGAAGTTGAGAGGCCGGTACAGCAACAAGAAACAAGAAATGGAAGCCACTGC
>NC_054712.1:22200934-22290416 GCF_016097555.1 Gigantopelta aegis
ACTATGGTAAACCAAAACCTATAACGGGTCGATGACAGGTGCCAATCAAAACGGGCCAATTAAAACCTTTCTGGGGAAAACTGTCGCAGAGGTCTGGACTTGACGCAGATCGTTTTTGACAGTGTTGACATAAAATATCTGTTTGGTCTGCGTTGATCAATGCCGGTTGCCGATGTGTTGGATTGTATGGACAGCAGCAGTATTTACTATATACATTCTTGTGCTTGATTTCAGTTCTCTGTCGGTTTACTGGCTCACGCATCCCAATAACAAGATCAGAAATAATGTAGCTGCCGGCTCCGATGTAAGTATACAAAACCAGTAACATCCAAACAAAGGAATATGTAACAACCACCTACAGGTCTACATGCTGTGAATATCACTTCAAAAGTTCAGCCGGCGAAACATCGTTGATCACTCGATTAACTTAAAATCATTAAACGTTGGAAGTTAATCTAAGCCAACATTAATGTGACTAAATAAAAAGTTTAGTGTAGGAAAATCGGCTGTAGGGAGATATCACAAAAGAAAGTACCCCCGCAAACCGGACACTTCTGAAGACCGGACATTTTATTCGTTTTTGTCTGGTTTAAAGGGGTTTCACTGTATATTATACATAGTAATTGGAACATTAGTTCTAGAAATTTATTTTTAAAATTTTAGGTGCTATCCTTAATACAGCGAGTGAGGGTATATGCACTTTCAGTAGACTAGACGGCATGTTATAACTTCTGTACTTATGTGCTGTCCTGTCACCAGGATGGTGCATATTAAAACTCCCTTGCTATTAATGGAAAATGTAGAGTATTTCCGATCATGACTAAATGTCATAATTACTATGTTTTAACATTCAATATGCTTTTTTGTGAAACTAAACAACTTTTCTTTCATAATGATCTACTCTGGACAAAAATGTAACCCAATGGGTTTGGTAAACAATGGGCTAGAACAGGTTAATAACTGTCTTTCATAATGATCTACTCTGGACACAAAAATGTAACCCAATGGGTTTGGTAAACAATGGGCAAGAATTAGGTTAATAACTGTTCCTTTTAAAAAAAAAAAATCAAAATTTGTTTTGTTAACGACATCACTAGAGCACGTTTATATTCTAATCATTGGCTACTTCGTAGTCCCGCTACATTTTTTCATTAGTAGCAAGGGATCTTTTATATGCACCATCCCACAGACAGGATAGCACATACCACGGCCTTAATGTAATAGTTAAAAAAAAATATCCTTGTATCTGCTGATTTGTGTATCTTGAGGACTAAAATGCTATTTTCGCTGTAGTGTTGAGTATGTTTTAAACATATTTATGCATTTAGAACGTAGAATTTATTTTTGTTTCCATGATATACCCTTTGATTTATGTAAGCTGCCATCTGCATCTAAGAGGGAACCTGTGGTCATATTATATTATGTTTGATACATGATTCAGGATGGGAAGATAAATTTAAATTTGCAGTTTACAGTGGGGTAGTTGTTCTCTCCCAGATGATGCATTTAAAGTTTCAGCATGGGGCTGACTCATTTATTGTTGGAGCCAGTGCATTACAGCTTGTGCAACCAAAGGCCGTGGTATGTAATATCCTGTCTGGGGTGATGTTGTATATAAAAGATCCCATGCTGCTAATTGAAGTGTAACCAATTGCATGGCGGCAACAGGTTTTCTCTTATGTGTGTTGTCCTTAACCACATGCCAGACGTTATGCGTATAACAGTAATTAAAATGTGTAGAGTATGTTGTGAAATTAAAAACATTCCTCTTTTTTATATTTCACACAGAACGTTGGATTCTGGTACATATCGTCACAGGAGCCTTTGAGTGTCTCGAAACATCCTCATGTAGGAAACCCGCTCCCAAGAATGCATGCGATTTATTCAAAGATTGACGAATTCATCAACAATATAGCGCATTCCTGCAAAAACGTAAGTTGAGACTCCTTTAACGGTGTCATTTCTCCATAGACCCTTTTCCACATGTGAGCAGGTTCACAGTAATTACATGATTATACTTAAATATAACTTTAGAAAATATTTTGAGAATAATAGTTTAAATTAAAATCGGATTTATACTTTTCAACTTGCCTTGGAGGTTGGTTAGTTGTGAATAATGGCAAATTTATCATGTCCAGATGGCATTTTTGTTACCATGAAATAACAGTTGATAGAAACGTACCAGCAGCTAAAAGCGTAATGCACCCACATTTCTTGTTATGAAAAGTCAACTTATGTCAGATCTGCGGAATGGTTGGTAAGATCAGATTTCAGCAAGTCGAAATGAATCGGGGGAGGCAGTTAACTTGGTAACATGGAGAATTCGGGCCAAATTTATAAAGCCAGTCTTATTGTAGGTCTCACTACACCGATGTCATCTGCCATTGAAATCCATATTAAATTGCCCAACTTCAAATGAACATTGCCAATAAAACGGGTTCTCGTTGGTACTAACATACACCATTGTGAACATATTATTTAAGAATTTATTTTCATTCCCAAATTGAGAACATTTCCGTCTTGTTGGTTTACTATATAATCGCTTATGGCTGTAGTTCCGGTCTGAACGGGCGGTTCATTAACAGATTCACGCCGGCTATCTCTTGTGCTATACACCCATGTCCCAAAAACGTCGATGCACAATATTACAATGCATTAGCAAAATACAGCCTGAAGGCTTACCATTAAACATGTATATTGTTTTAATTCTACCCCAATTCCTAGAAGTGAATATGTGAACCACATGTGTCACAATTAGGATCTACAATGAACCGTGATCAGTGAACTCTCACCCGGAAATGAATTTGGTGAGACGTTTGCATTGTAAATATGTAGTTATACGCTGTAAGACATGAATAAACCGGCTTTGTAAATTCGGCCCATGTTTGATATGTAAATGCATGACATTGTATATATACTACTCAAAAGAATTTAAGGGTCAGACGATATTTTCGACATTATTTTCTGAATGTCAATTATATTAGCTAGACCATAATGTCACGCATGGTATTGTTCCATTTTGACGAAAGTGGGTCTAAGCAACCCATAAATGAATTAAAATCCACTGTCATTGACACTGTTGACTAGTTCTAATGGTGAAAACATGCTTACATTTGCACGTAAATTAGGGCGAAAGCGAAAGGTCTGCTAAGTGCCCATAACTTGCTTTTTCACAAAGCGCTTCATTTGTACGCTTTGCATGTGTATTCCATGTTCCCAATGCTGAATTTCCGTATAATTGGAGCTTGCGTTCGTGTACGGTGCACACTCCAAATTCGACAATGGTACGACGTCAACTGACTATCGAAGATCGAGGAAGGGCTATTGCTTGGCTTCAGGATGGCAATACGCAAAGAAATGTTGCTCTGAGACTTGGTGTCAGTCAGAGTGTCGTTGGCCGACTGTGGCAACGGTACCAAGCAACGAATTCTGTTCGAAATCGTCCACGTTCTGGAAGACCCTCAAGCACTACAAATAGAGAGGACCGCTACAACATCACCAATATGGCTCTACGTCAACGCACAAACACTGCACGCCGATTACGTGACAATCTGCGGACTGCGACTGGAACTCGAGAGTCTGATCAAACCATACGCAATCGTCTGAGAGCCAATAATCTACGCTGCCGTCGCCAGGCTGTTCGACCACCACTCCTACCACGTCACAGAACGGCCAGACGTCACTGGTGCACGCTTCATCTGCGGTGGCAACGTGTTCAGTGGGGTCGAGTGATGTTCACTGGTGAGTCCAGGTTTAGTCTCCAGTTCAACGACGGTCGGGTTCGTGTCTACAAACGTCCTGGGGAGCGCTTCGCTGACGTTAACGTTAGACAACGTCACCGGTTCGGTGATGGCAGCGTCATGGTGTGGGGCGGCATCTCTATCCACCACAGGACCCCCCTCTATGTGGTGGGTGGCAATCTGAATGGAATCCGCTATCTGAATGAGATTATCCAGCCGTTGGTTCTCCCAGGCCTTCAGCAGATTGGCGGCGGGGCAGTTCTGCAGGATGACAATGCCAGACCCAACCGCGCCAGGGTGGTAACGGACTTTCTCAGACAACAAGGTATCGCCAGGATGGATTGGCCAACATATTCGCCTGACTTGGCCCCAATAGAGCACGCCTGGGACGAATTAGGCAGGAGAGTTTGGGATAACCATGCCCCTCCGGCCAACCTTCACGATCTGGGTCAACTTCTTATGGCAGAGTGGCAGGCCATTCCCCAAGAGTTCTTCAGACGTCTGATCAACAGCATGAGGCAACGATGTGTCGAGTGTATTCGCGCCAGGGGTGGATTCACACACTATTAAACGAATGTTCTAATGTGTAAAATCCATGTTTGACAACCTTCAACTTTGACAGCATGTCATGTGACTTTCTTGTATACAGTGATGTTTATTTGTGGTTTTTTGTAAATATGGAACAATAAATAAAATGTTTGGTGTAGTTTACATCATCAATCTAATATACTATGAAACTTATTTGGTTATACATTTTTGACCCTTAAATTCTTTTGAGTAGTATATATATACTCTTCAAAAAGAGAAACGCAAAAGGGTACAAATGGGTTATAACTCCGATTTTATGTTTCCTACCGGTTCATGCTTTGTGAATATAAGGTCATTGCATGTCCGAAACACATTCCCACGGTTACATTCGATAAAACGCAGCTACTGTACAATAAAGTTTCAAAATGTGAATATTCGCAAAAACGCAGCCACGTGCAAACCATGTCACCACTGCACGTGCGTTGTCTGCACGTGCAACATGAACACCGACAGTATAAAAGTGCAGGGTGTTCGCTTGCCTGGCCTCTGTATCTGGCCGACAGTTGACAATCCAGGACATGCCACGTCTCAGTGAACCGCAGAGAAACAATGCCATCGGCCGACTAGACGCAGGCGAATCCAGAACGGCTGTTGCCAGGGCATTCCATGTGTCCCCAAGCACCATCTCCAGACTGTGGGACCGTTACCAGCAACATGGATCAACACGTGACCTCCCTAGATCCGGTCGACCACGGGTCACTACCCCCGGGCAGGACCACTACATCCGGGTACGCCACCTTCGGGAACGATTGACTACTGCCACCTCCACAGCCGCAGCAATACCAGGTTTGCGCAGGATATCCGACCAGACCGTACGGAACCGCCTACGTGAGGTAGGAATTCGTGCCAGACGTCCAGTTCGAGGTGTCATCTTAACACCACAACACCGTCGACTCCGACTGCAGTGGTGCCAGATTCATCGACAATGGCCTCAACTGCGATGGAGACAGGTGTGGTTCAGTAACGAGTCCCGATTTCTGCTCCGACGTCATGATGGAAGATGTCGCGTGTATAGGCGTCGTGGTGAACGTTATGCGGCAAACTGCGTGCAGGAAGTGGACAGATTCGGCGGGGGTAGTGTCATGGTGTGGGCAGCCATCTCACACACTGGCAGAACTGACCTGGTCCACGTGCAGGGCAACCTGAATGCACAGGGCTACATTGACCAGATCCTCCGGCCACACATCGTTCCAGTTATGGCCAACGCCAACGCAGTGTTCCAACATGACAACGCCAGGCCTCACACAGCACGTCTCACAACGGCTTTCCTACAGAACAACAACATTAATGTCCTTCCTTGGCCATCGATATCACCGGATTTGAACCCAATTGAGCATCTATGGGACGAGTTGGACCGACGCCTCCGACAGCGACAACCACAGCCCCAGACCCTGCCCGAGCTGGCAGCAGCCTTGCAGGCCGAGTGGGCCACCATCCCCCGGGACGTCATCCGTACTCTGGTTGCTTCAATGGGCAGGCGGTGCCAGGCAGTTGTCAACACACGCGGAGGCCACACCCGGTATTGACTCCAGATGACCTTGACCTTGGTGGTGTGTCCTATCATTATGTAAGGGCTTTGCAGTGTCTCGAAATATTCTCTTGTCGCACGATCTCTTAATTTCGAAGCGATGATTGTTATGTGGAATTAGCATTTTTAAGCTGATGTATTGGATGATTTACAAAAGGATGGATGAGTTTCCAGTCGGTGCAAAAGCAACTGCCACACTGACCTATATTAGAGACTTTTCTTTTCTTCAGTTTAGTCCATGAAAAAATCTACCATATTTTAGTTTGCTTTATACTTGTATATGGCTCGAGTATTCACGTAATGAGTAATTATAAGTATAGAATATATTTTTATCAAAACTTTATACAATTGAATTTCATGGAGGATACACAGTTGGTGAATAGATGGCTATAACAGAGTATGTTTCTAGGTAGTTTGTTTCTTATATTTGTGTGTCAAGGTATTAAAACAATGTTAATATAATTTTCCAGCTTCACTGGCTACAAAAATATACAAAATGTATGGACGAAAAGTGGTAAACTGACCATGAAGCATTTTACGTAAGTATATGTATTAATTATACCAATTTACCATAGTTATAACATACAATATTACGTAAACCAGTCTACTTTTGTTAAAATATTGATTCTTGTATTTTTTTTAAATATATTTTTATCCCACTCACCTTTCCTTTCTCTCCTTTGAATTCCATCTCATTTCGTCCCGATCTGGCAACTCCTATCTTTCAACTTCTTTCGCTGTCCACCTCCACATCCCAGTCCGTGTCTCTCCAACGGCGACAGGTGCTCGTCTCTTATGGCTCTGTGCCACATACCTGCCATTCCCCATCAGCTTTTAGCTGTGGGCTTAGTCTGACCACTTCGGGGAGTGTTCAGTAGTTACTTCTAGCATTGGCACTTGTAACCACCTACTATGCACCCCTACTATTAGCGGTCGTTAGATTGTGCCGTGGGTCAGACCAGCTTTATTTGCGGCAAAGGACGAGGATGCCAGGTGGGTGCAGGGAAATACAGACTGCACCCGTGGAGGAAGTTGAGACAGGTAGGTGATGGTGTGGACAGCTCAGATGACAGTTGGAGGAAACTTTACAGAAAGGGTCGAAACAGATTAAAGTCGTGCGAGAAATTGGAAAGTTTTTAATATTAAGATAATGAGAATGATAGGCAGAAGATGATAGATGAGAAAGATGAATGAATGTGTGAGCCAGCTTTGACGGGATTTGAACCACTGCCAGCAGCTTATCCACTAGACCACGGAGCTCACTACTTCTTGTATTCTTATCCGCACATGGGTATTTGTAGATCAATATTGCTGTAAAATATTTAAAATCCTTTTCTTGAAATAGTATATTCACAAACATGTGTGAATTCAGACATCTTGGGTTTTTGTTGCGTGCACTCAGTGACAGGCCTCTAGACTCTGTTAGAACCATATCATCAAGGTCAAGATCAGTTCTCAATCTGTAAGCAAAGCACCAGACATTGAATTCATGGCTACCTTATCTCATGATTGTCAAAGCTTTTGGAATCTGTCTTGTGCAGAGATATGGTTTTAAATAACTGACGATAAGATTCATAATTGTCATGTTGCGGCTTCCATTACATTTTTAAAAATTTGTATATTATGTTGTATTATAGATAAGTAGATTATTATAGTCAATTTTCTCAGGAAGAAAATATTTTTAAATTAACTATTTTCTTACACTGGACAACTTTATCAGCAAGGGTATTTCTAAATGTCATTCACAAATTCACGACCATTTTTAATTTTGTTTAACTCGGTCTGTATTTAGTTATTTTCTTTATGCAGGTTAGCAGATTCCCCACAGGGTATTTCCATATCACGTTCACAAATTGACGATGGCAGAGATACGAGAGATGATCAAACGTGGACACGAATGACTGACGCTCTGTTTGTTGGCGAGACGGATAACATTGGCATGGTGGACAAACCCTATGGTCGATCACTCCCATCTCCAAGACCGTAAGTTACTACCAAATACTGAAAAAGATGATAGTTGAACCATATCGTACATGTATTATAGGGAAGAATATTTAACAATGGGGAGGTAAATATTTTCCATGAATTAATTAGCCATTTTTTTCCGATTTCAGATATAAAATAAATGAATAAACATTTTTCATACTTTTAATGTATCTATCCATTCCCCACCCATCAAATATAGTATGCCTTTTTTCAAACAAAGATGAAAAACAGACTTCAAAAGAACATTAATTTGATATTTAAAACTGTCCCTACCATCATAAGGAGGTTGGGGATATCTTTGCTAATTTGTGGCCCTATTGACTCTCAGCAGTCATGCAATTAATAAAATAAAGCACAATATGTTGGCAATACGTGCAAAACAATTTGCACCCACTTTATTCCAAGCTAAATGCCTTCATATCTCAGCCCCAAAACAAAACCTGTAAATAACTTGATCCTGTGCACCTAATATTTAGATCAAATGGAAGATATTTGTACAATAAAAGAACTATGGAATGGTACCTGTTCATTCTTTACAAATTTAATATTGCATGATTGTTTCAGGGACAACGCACTACAAGGCTTTGTGTACTACCAAGGTCCTGCATATTTGAAGAATGCGTATTTCACAAATTACGAAGAACGAACCTGGAATGGATTCTTCCGACCCGCAGGAGCCATCAGCTTCAGAAAAGAAAATACCTACCCAACCACTTCTCAGAGTAGTGTAGAAGGAATCCGTTTCGGCTTCTGTGACAAGGTAAATAAACTCAAATCTTGAGCAACAAAACCATTTTCATTTTCAACGCAGTTAAAAGGATGTTGTGACAATTACAATGATTCCTCCCAACAGTGAAGGTAGTCAAAAAGCGGCTGTCCCCATTGCAAAGTTTCTAATTTACAAGGTAGCCAGTAATGTAACCAGTACGTATTAAACATGCATTTTTTTTCAGAAAGTCCCCATGAAACATCATCCTTCATTGTCAAAAAGAACTTGTTAGCTACTAAATATCTTTAGTAATAAAGTGTTTAGTTTAACAATCCATGTCCCCAGATTCCTTATCATCTACGTCACGTTTGGAAAGTCACTTTACCAAGTATCAAAAAAAATATATTTAATGAAAGGCAATACAATATTTTAGCTTGAACTAATAGTATCAGCTGGAAATGCTGTCATTAAAATATAAGTTAAATGCATATTTAAGTTAAATGAATAGGATATGCAAATATAATTCGTGTTACGTAACCGAACAATCTGTTATCTAGGTAAAAATCATGTCAATCGAATTTTGGTTTTCAAAGATTTTGCTTCGTATTAAAGGTGCTATGTGAAAGTTGCAATAATGGTGGTTCACGCAAAAAACGTTTATTAGTTTTTGCTTTGAAACAAAGTTTATGCCTTCAGCTATGTGCCTATAAACAATTACAACCAAATAATTCCATTTACTAGAAGAAACATTTTTATTTTAGGGGGAATCTTAGTGTCACACGCATTAACTAGTGACTTAACTGCTTTATGCGTACACAATCAACACGTAATTTTGTTCTATAATTCTTTACAGACAACTGACAAAGAAATAAAGATGGTGACCATGCTATATTTAGCTACAACTTTTTCAGAAAACCGCTCTTATTGTCCAGTACAAGACTTTGACAAATTATTAAGTTAATTATAGAATGATTATGCGTGGGGTTAATTTGTAGTTATTTATTACAAATGTGAAAAAAAAATACGGTAGTTTCAACTTTGACATAGGACCTTTTTTAAGAATGATTTTCGAGTTTCTTCTGTTTTCAAGACTTCACTTGTCTAATGCTGATCAAGATTAGGGTGAACTACAATCTGTCAGTACTGGTAAAGATCTAAAAAAAATTTAGTTTATTAAAAGATTGTTTTATTACTTTTCCCACGACTCTTTAAGGCTATCATATGCATAACAATGTCATAAACGTCATGGGTGTCACTCACTTCACGGTGAATCACCTACGTCACAACATATTTTTGGTTAATAATTATAAACTGTTGAAACTAATATAATTGAAAGATAGCGGTGTTCAGTGGGGAATGCACTTGTTTAGCTTCACAAGTTCTCGCACTAATAGAGCTAGTATCTAAATCCGATTACGCTGAATGACGTAGCCCAATAGTAAAGCGTTCGCTTGATGCGCGGTCGGTCCAGGATCGATCCACGTCAGTGGACCCATTGGGCTGTTTCTCGTTCCAGCCAGGGCTCCACAACTGGTGTAAAAAAAAGGCCGTAGTATGTACTATCCTGTCTGTGGGATGGTGCATATAAAGGATCCCTTGCTGCTAATCGAAAAGAGTAGCCCATGAAGTGGCGACAGCGGGTTTCCTCTCTCAATATCTGGGTGGTCCTTAACCATATGTGTGACGCCATATAACCGTAAATAAAATGTGTTGAGTGTGTCATTAAATAAAACATTTCTTTCTTTCTTTTTTGTCTGACATTTGACAGACCTTCAGTTCAAGGGCCTGCATACTGTTATGTCTAAGATATGAAACAAAATGTGAATATTAGTTTTACAAAGTAATGTAAATATCCAGGGATTCACATTAGTAGGTTAAATAATATGGGAAACAAAATAAATGTTAGTTCAATAAAGACTACTTGTCGTGACGTAGATGACACTAAGATGGTACACCATGCAGATTTCAATAAATTTTAAATCGAAATCGGCCAGATAATCACTGCTGCCATTATGAGTATTTACTTACGATACTAATCTTTACTTATAATACTAGCTAACTAGCTGATGAAGAAAAGACAGAAGGTAGTCAACATTTTATTTTAACTGGACCTGGAATCTGTCGGTTACTGCAGAATGACTCATAACCACTGTAAACCACGCCCTAAGTAACTTCCATTTTCGGCATATTAGCAAGGCAGGTATATGTGCAATGTATATACCACTGTAGTGTTCAACGAGATGCTCTACACTTTTCACTAATTGAGATTTGTTGGATACCAGTTTTCTTTATATCTATGCGTGGTTCATTATCTACAATGTTCTACGCAGACCTGTTAACCTTCAGATTCTGCTATAGACGCCCATGTCTCATTCACTGCCCGGGAATAAGTTTCTCCTGAAAAGTGTCTTTTCTAAACAAACAGTTTAATCTACCGTTATCGTTATCGTGTATTCACACAGCTTGTTGCCTTTATAAAACTAAATTTGATCAATCTAATTAGGCCTAATTTAACACTCCCGACTAGTAAAACGTCTCCAAACTTGACTCCGTGATGCAAGTATCGCATGTCCCAGTTAGCGACTGCATGAATACACAAGTCAAAACGGTAATCACATTTCGAGCCAAGTGACGAAAATAACTATATAAACAAAGAAGTGTATCAAAACTGAAGTAATTGTTGGGTCTGTGCTATCAATGTTTTATTAGACATCTGGTTACTTAGAGAAACTGTATAATTCTGATATGTCAATGATTTGTACTAATGATTAGTGAAAGCCAAAGGGAACGAATTTACGAAGCCAGGCTTGACAACTGGTTAAGGGTGACTAAGAATTTTGCAAAGATAGTCCGTTGGCCGACCATCGATTTTAGGGTCTGGCGAGTATGGTACCAGTTGAACTACAGATCAGGCAGCAGAAGACGTAGAACATGCTCTATATATTTATACAGTGCAAGACTCGGCTTCTGTGGCTTTCGACCGGTTGTTTCTAGAAATAGAGCTCAAAACGTATTGAAGGCACTGCGTGTATTTTTAAAATCTGGAAGTCATAGGCTTATTGGAATGGACTGGATACAACATAATTATCTAATAGAGCTACAATTTAACAATTGTTGTTCAATGTTATGGTGCAAAGGAATCATATTTAATTAGATTTTCTTGTAGGTTTAACTTAAACTAATGCAGTGCATGCACGCATATAAAAAAAAAAATGAAATTTTCCATTACTACGGGGCTTATTCCAAAGGTCAGTTAATAGATTGTCGTTGTCAATATTGTTACGTTTAAGCATATGGTTATTATTCAACAAAGAACATTCTAGTTTTGATTTTGTTTGTGCAATTACATTAAAATGTGATAATTGGAGGACTAGTTGAATTTGAGAAGGGCCAGTAAGATTTTTCTTCAACTTGCCCTGCTGGCAACATTACTGTAGAACCTCCAGTTAACAACCTACTGAAAATTCCATCGTAGTACAACTGAGGATAATTCCATGTTTAGATCCTAGCAATATTAGTGAATTAGCAAGTAGCAATTAGTATGATTAATACAGAACAAATAGAGATTATAAACAAAAATATAAGTTAAAAGGAAAATAGGACAGCTGCAGTTGTTGGATAAAAAACATGGTTCATTACAATATATAGCTTGAAAAACTGTATTGAATATTATATTGGAACATTTCAATTGTACAATCATAGCAATCAAATGATCACTTCCAACATGCTAACAGGATATTGACATTTGACATTTGATCTAAATCAACTCGCTTTTGTACATGCAAAATATATCAACTGTAATACAGCATTTTTTTATTTTTTTTTAGACCGAAGGTAACTTTGTGTACAACGGCAACACGACTGTGAGGGGCTTTGGGGCCTTTGATGGTAACCTGCAGGCAGCATTCCACGATGTTGATGGAAGTGTTGACAGGCCAGGCTGATACTCACGTTGTCCCGCCAAAGAAATTCTTTACCACACCGTGTTGTTCATTCAGAGACAATTGGAACATGGCCGTGTGTCCACACCGATATGCCAAGGTTGGTAAATTTATATATGTATTAAATTTGAATACTAGGTATGAGGAGAACATGTTGTTGGACTTTATTGAACTTGATGCCAAACATATAAGATGGCCCCGGTTATCATCAGACTGCCCGATCATCTCATTACACAAATGTAAGACTTTATGAATGCAATTCGATCTCATGCCACAACATAATAATTGAACTAAATTAAACTTAACCATATTTGTTCCAATAGAGATGGACCATGAATGGCCACCCTAGAGTCAAAGGTTTATTATATATACATTAAAATTAAGGGTAGACTATAGTCCACTATTTCCCATTGCTTCACTTTGCTCCAACAGCAGATGGAACCATGAACATGTCCACATCTATATCGCCCATTGCCAAATCGACCAACTTTTAATTTGTATAGAAAATGGTACATCATTTAGTATTTGGCTGATAAAATTTATTAAAATGGTCGCTTTCAATACACATTTGAAAATGAATGAATTAATGTTTAACGACACCCCAGCATGGAAAATACATCGGTTATTGGGAGTCAAAACTATGGTAAATGCAACAAAATAAAGTGAACATCATCCAGATAAAAATTAATGAGGAAAATAAAAACAGTGTAAAGAACTGCAAAAACTATAAATATCTGATAAAATTAAAATTTAGAATAAGTCAGTATCAGTAAATATTGTAATAAAAGTTTTGGATGGAATCGAAAGGATTCCATCACATTTCTTTGTCCAAATATATCTTTTCTAGTTTCCTTCAGATGTACACTCCACTAAAATGTTCCGTACCGTCATCTTATCACTGCATATTTAAAAATGGCTAAAACTAAATTATTTCTACTGTGAGCCCTTTTGACAATGAAATGAAAACCAAATGATTTATTTATTCAGGTACAATTTGATGGAGATGGAGGAGTCATGGAGAAGCCTAAGGTTAAGGATTATCCTATGGTTTTCTTCAGAGATGACAGGCCAAACGATCCATTTGCATTACGCGGTAAGGTTTTTAAAAAACATACTGGTGCTTATTAAGAATTGTGATTTTTAGTATTAGTCTGGTTTTAGCATAAATATTTACAAATATCTGCCAATACAGTGCGTTATAATTTCAATTTCACAATTTGTTAGAATTAACATAACTATTTTAATTATGACCACACACCTATTATCGTGTTTATAGGGAAAGACTATACAAATTGATTTACATTTATTACCTATTCAATGGCGTATTTTCTTATGACCATACATTATGGTTTATAGGGAAAACAACCCATTATGACCACACACCTATTATCAGGGGAATATTTTAATTTACCTATTATCGTGTTTATAGGGAAAGACTATCAAATTCAGATTGACCACGCACCTATTATCGTGTTTATTGGTACAAATTGATAAGTATTTTAATTATGGCACACACCTATTATCGTGCTTATAGGGAAAGACTATACAAATTAATTTTTTATCTATTGATGGCGATTTTCTTTACATACACACCCAAACAGGAATATACCGTAATTAGATCATTCAGACTAGAAATCCCAACGGCCAATGGAATTTTTTTTTTCGGTAGAAATATATTTTTTTTTCATAATCCATCATTGGAACCTCACTACCTAAAATATAAATATTAATTTTCATTGACTGTTCAAAAATTGTTACGGAAAACAGTCATTTAGATTTTATATCCACCCCTACTTCCATAATGTATTTAAAATACAAATATAACATCGATAACCCTTTAGCATCGAAAGGCCCTAAGATTAAAGTTGCATGTTAACACCAATATAATAGTCCCCATGCCAAATTTAATTTTTGACATTTCAACAACCAAATGACCAGCAGCATGACGGGGATTTAGACTTAGCTAGCAATATAGAACCTTCCTCATGCAGGAATAGTCTTTATGAATATGATATGGCAAAACAACTAGTCCTAGGGCAGTTTAGCAACCAACTATACTTATCCTGATTTTATTAATTTGGGCCCAGTACCGTTGTCTGGTTTTAGTCTGAGAAGTACATATATATTCTCTTTATAGGTGACAGGCGTTTAAGTTACCTCGTTATTAAAGGCAAGTCGTACACCATTCAATTTAATGGAACTGCACCCGATAAAACGGAAATACATGCAGAAAACATGATACTGTGAGTATTTACAGACATTTATTTCATTGAATTTTGATGAACAGAATGTTTAAATGAGTCGTATAATTGAATATTTTTCACATCTATAAACCCATTATCATAGTGTGCTCGCGGGTATGTGTCGACCACATTTTGCTAAAATCAATGGTACGATATAATGGGTTCATTGAAGCTTGCTTGTTTCTTGAATCTCACCAAATGGACACATGAAAACATTTAACAGACATGTACATGTAGCATTAGTAGTTTTCATCATGGCTGTGGAATAATTTATTCTGAGCACTAATAAAACAAATGTATCCAAATACAGCACCCTGATCATAATATGTCTAGTTTTACTTGCCTTTCTATCCATATGTTAGTAGTATAATTATGCATCATCAGCGAGTTTCTTGTGAATTGTTTTTGCAGTGGTGATATGATTCGTGTTGGCATCTGCTATCCAAAAGGTGTTACAAGTTTCGAAGTAACTGGGTCACAGCTGGCGATGGTCACGATGTTTTCAGTATCGTCAATCAAGGAGTTGGATAGTGATACCACTGGAAAGGCATGGTTTTGGGATTCTGCTTCAGGGTTTGTTTTATAATTGCCTAAAGTGTTCGGCTTTATTTATGGAGGTGGCTGGGATTTAGCTCGGTTGGTCAGCTCGCCTGAGGTACTTGCATCGCAGGATCGAACCACGTCGATTAACTCATTCACCGATAGTGTTCCAACCAGCGCACCACAACTACAGTTGACCATTATCAAACGCCGTTGTATGTGTTTTTCTGTCTGTGGGAAAATGCATATAAAAGATGCCTTTGCTGATCATGTGAAAATGTGGCGGGTTCCCTCTAAGACTGTCAGAATTACCAAATGTTTTACATGCAATAGCTGATTGATCAATGTGCTCTAGTGGTGTCGTTGAACAAAACAAACTTTATTCATGGAGGGTTTAAAGTAACTATCCTAGTTTTCAGTGCAATTGTTTAGATTTTTCCGATAACTTTTTTAACAATTATGTATTAAATGTTTTAACATGGCAATGTTGTGAGTAAATTGGGATAAAACATTCCTTCCCCACGAGTTGGGACACGGTAGGGAACATGTATTGCTTTAGTGGTACTTTCAGGATGCTTTTTTCTTTTGATTGTTCCTAATATAAATTTACGCATTACTGTTTCTATTTCAGATTACTGTTTATTAAGCTTGTTGGTTTCCATGACTCCATAGATGGAGAGGTCTGTCCAGGCCTAAGATGTCCTACTATAACTATAATCCGAAATGGCGGCGGCTCGACCCCTGCTGACTGCTTTGACGCAGCCTATACAGGAGCTGCACCTTACAAGAAACAAGATACCGTGAGTAAAACAAGATACCGTGAGTAAAACAAGATACCGTGAGTACATGCCGTCGTCTCACGTAGCCATGCGAATCGGGGTAGTAGGTTCGAATTCGGCCAATTGTATATTTAGATAAATTTACTGGGTCATTTCATTTCAACTTATTTTCGTGCCGATATCCAATTAAGGTTCAAGCACGCTGTCCTGGGCACACACCTCAACTATCTGGGCTCTGTCCAGGACAGTGGGTCAGTTGTTGATTAGTTAGTGAGAGAGCCCTTAAGAACTCGCTCTGGGTTGGAGCAGTTACCTGGTTGCGAACTCAAATTAAAATAGTGTCTGCCAACTTTTCTTAACTATGGGATTCATTTCATTTTTGTGGATAAGTGACTAAGCGATTACGGTCGCAGTCTTTCAAGTGCTATGCAGTAGGTTTGACTCATTCCAACTTTATGTGTGTTTATACACTTAATATAGGGGTGCAACCACGCTGTCTAGTAGTCAAGACAGGAAAACAATATAATTGTGGCTGGCAGGGCATGGCCATGTCAGTAGTATGTCCAATGCAAAATCCAAAAGCTACAGCACTATAAAACCACTATTTGCCATACTAATGTTTTACTATAGAATGTGTTTATACACATCTCATACATGCTAAGATTAAAAACTTTAAATATTGTTTCCACTAAAAGTACCGCAAGTTAATTTTAAAATTTGCATTTCCTATTTTCATCAGAAATGAACACAGTATCGCTCAATGGAAGTATCTTCTGTGGACATACCATAATTACACTTATTACCCCAGCGGTCACTCATAACAGGGAAAATATTTTCCATATTTTCTTAGTGAGAAATATTCTGCATTGGTCTAACGAACAATACTATTGGACAATTTGACGCTTACAAACCAATGACTGTCGGTACTAAATATGACGATTTGACAAACACACAAAAAGACGTCATGTAGTTTAAAGAGTTTGCCTTTACGGGTCTCTGTTTTTGATGTTAAATTAATAACAAAATGTCATTTTAATGCAATTCATTATAGATTTGGAAGCAGAATAAAGAGAACTTGTGTTTTTTAAAATTTATCTATGAACGTGATTAAATTACAACGTTATAGTAATTCTCAGAACAGTGCGTAAAGTGGTTTACATCGTTCCTATACAGGTTTGGCCTTCGTGCATGTGCGTCGAAAATAAAGGCTATTAGAAAAAAAATAGCTGAAGTAATAAATAGAATAACAAACTCGGTACCAGTTATTATCAAATTTATGTCCCTCGTGAAATAATTTTCATTTGTCACTCGCTAAAGCTCGTGACAACTGAAAATTATTTCACTCGGGACATAAATTTTATAATAACTGGTAACTCGTTTATTATCCTCTATTTATTACCCCAGCGGTCACTCATAAAAGGGAAAATAGTTTCCATATTTTCTCAGTGAGAAATATTCTGCATTGGTCTAACGAACCATACTATTGGACAATTTGACGCTTACAAACCAATGACTTTGTCGATACTAAATATGACGTCATTTACGATTTGACAAACCCAAATGACGTCATGTAGTTTAAAGAGTTTGCGTTTACGTGTCTCTGTTTTTGGTGTTAAATTAATAAGAAAATGTAATTTTAATGCAATTCATTATAAGTTTGAAGCAGAATAAAGAGAACTTGTGTGTTTTTTTAATTATCTATGAACGTGATTAAATTACAACGTTATAGTAATTCTCAGTGCGTATTTAGTGGTTTACATCATTTCTATACAGGTTGGCCTTCGTGCATGTGCGTGGAAAATAAAGGTTTTTAGAAGAAAAAAATAGCTGAGGTAATAAATAGAATAACAAACTCGGTTCCAGTTATTATCAAATTTATGTCCCTCGTGAAATAATTTTCATTTGTCACTCGCTAAAGCTCGTGACAGCTGAAAATGATTTCACTCGGGACATAAATTTGATAATAACTGGCAACTCGTTTATTATCCTCTATCTAATGGTCCAGGTTTAAAATGTGATGGAGTATTATTAATCTAACGTTATTTTTCAAGTACTCAGTATTCAACGAAAATTAGCTTCCACCCCTCCCTATTTTGAGCACATTTCCACCCAAGAATCATTAATGATACGTGGCAGACAGAAGTAAAGTAAAAATTGTGTGAATTGTTTTTATTAGATTGTTCAATGACAGTAGAACACATGATCTCATATCTAAGACAAAACTTGGAAAAGTTAAAAATTAAAATTAGTAGCCTATATGTTTTCTTTTACAGTGTTCTGAAACTGTTCCCAGCAGGAAACCTTGCTCTAAATCTGAGACAATTCCAGAGGTAAGCAATTTCTTCAAATCTCGTTGAATTAGAACTTGCCATTTAATGTGAATGTTAGTTTCTACCACTGGAACAAACTGATTTTATCAATTACTTTGAACACTATGTATTGTAAAGGGTTAAAGACGCAGGCCCTAGTTTTACCAAGTTTGATCATCTACAAAGTTAAACCTGCAACACTCATTTGGGAATGGTTGTAACAGAGAAACTAAAGTCTGTAATGTTTAAACTGGAAACGCCATCTTGTCTCGATATCTATTACTTCTCAGACGAATGTGCATTTTTATAATTGTTTTTATTTCGGGGTATTGCAGTGACGTGGATAAATTGAACAACGTCAGGTTTATGAAAATTAATATTGTAAATAATAAAATGTAAGTACTAATTTAAATTAATAAAAACGACTTTAATTGTGAAAAATAGTCGTGTTTAGGGTCGTAGACGTAGGGTCTGTCACTTTAAAATGTTAGCACCAATTCCATAAATGCCATGACTTTGTTGAAATGTCTTGTACCATTGGTAATCTAATATTGATTATGGTTCTGTTTGTTTTTAGGGTATTGGTATGCCTGTTGTACCGAGTATAGAGAATGTTCCCAAGTTTGCACCAGAGTGTTCAGTCCCAGTGATTCACCCAAGTAAGAACATTTATAAGTAAAATGGTATTTGTAGCATATCTTCGGCTTATGATTTGCCGATGCATACCTCTGGACAATTTAGTTTGTTCTAAGCCTTGATTTTTGGCATTGGATTTTAGGTTTGTTTTCTTAATATTTTCATTAAATAATAAGAGATTATTTTTTTCGAGTTGGAGTAATTTGATATCAATAATCAGTGTCTTCTGATCAATATTTTTACTTGGTACCCTCAGATGAACGCTGTACCAATTAGTTACCAAGCTATGATAAACATTGGCAAATGAAGTCTTTGACCCACTTACCTGGAAAATGTGATCCAATGTCTTGTTTCAAAATTATGATTGGTGAGATTGGGAGATTTAAATAAAATATATTTTTAAAATTTGTTATGCGGTTGGCAACTCCCATACACACCCGAGGTCGGGATGTAGCCCAGTGGTAAAGCACTTGCTTGATGAATGGTTGGTCGGAGACTGAGCACAGTCTGTGGACCCATTGGGCTATTTCTCGTTCCATGACTGGTATATCAAAGGCCGTGGTATGTGCTATCCTGTATGTGGGGATGGTGCATATAAAATATCCCTTGCTGCTAATCGAAAAGAGTAGCCCATAAAGTGGCGACATGGGGATTCCTCTCTCAATATCTGTGGTCCTTAACCATATGTCCGATGCCATATAACCGTAAGTAAAATGTGTCGAGTGCGTTAAATAAAACATTTCCTTCCTTCCTTCCCAAGCACTGTTCATTAAAATGTTGTACACCACAAAGGAACAATGTCTGTCATGTGTGTATTTTTTGTGTTTCTAGATCGTGGCTCCATTGAATACATGGGATGTTTCAGAGACACAAAAATTCGTGACTTACCTTATGATAGATGGATACTAATGGCCTCCATGACTCCAGAAGTCTGCATAGAGAGGTAAGTAGACTCAAAACTGTACAGTGATACTCAATCTCTCGGTACTAACCAGGACCGTGGCTAGAATATTATATAGAAGGGCAGATGAATTAATGGAACGAACGAGCATGAAAGGCACAAGAAACTAGGTGATCCGAGGGCATTGCCCTCCCCAGTAAATTTTGAAATCTGAGGCTCTGAAATATCATTTTGCAGTCATTTCAGGGAGGTTACATAAAGGTTAATATCTATAACCAGTAAATTGTTTTAGGAATTGGGTTATTTTGAAGGGCAACTGCCCCCTCTGGTCCCCCTTAGGTACGGTCCTGCTGACATTAAACCCCTATACTTATACATACATTTTTACGATGCTAATAGTAATTGGAAGTTGGACCACACATAAGTGTTCACGTCGGGGAGGGGCAAGAGAACTGGCCACCTAATGCTGGAGCAAATTCATAATTCGGCCAAAAAAACGATGGTCATTAGAGAAAAAGGCTGGCCGTATATCCATGTATTTTTGTCATTCTACTCACATTATTGGTTCCAATTAATGTGAAAATAATGAACGTTGGTATCCATATTCTGGCATATTTGTTTAATTGGGCTAAAATCTGTCTGCAAACACCCCCACCCCACCCGTTTTAAAAACTTTTAGTGTATATACCAATGTGTGTACAATAGTCTTGTCTTTCCACCACACATATCATTACATGTATTTCAGATGATACTGGGACGGGACCTAGACTAGTGGTAACGCGCTCGCTCGATTGGGCCATTTTTCGTTCCAGCCAGTGCACCACAACTGTATATACTACCCTGTCTGTGGGATGATGCATATAAGATCTCTTCCTGCTAATCGAAAAGAGTAGCCCATGAAGTGGCGACAGTGGGTTTCCTCTCAATATCTCTGTAGTCTTTAATCATGTCTGACGCCATATAATCGTAAATAAAATGTTGAGTAGGTCGTTAAATAAAACATTTTTCTTTCAGATGTTACTATCGTGGATATCAGTATGCAGCTGTACAGATTGGAAACCAATGTTTCTGTGGCAATGCTTATGGTATATTTGGTGAAGACAGCGGAGGCTGTAAAAAACCATGTTCTGGCGATTCTAGCAAGATATGTGGCGGGATGATGAAAAATTCAGTTTATTCTACTGGCAATGGTAATTATCGATGTTTAGATGCTTTGAAATTATGTGGACAGTTTACATTATATTAAATAAAGATGTACTTGATATTTTGATCTTAATTACGCATGTAATTTGCATGAAATTAATTACAGATGTTGGCATTTTTGCATTAAAGGCGCTCTGTCACGGATGGTTGACCAAATTAATGACCTAACAAAGTATTATCTTAAAATCTATACATTTGATTTGTCGCTAAATGTACTTTATTTAACCATCTTCATAACTACCATAACCCACTAATTACTGATATTTTGCAAAAATAATAGAATTATGTCAACGGTCCATAATTCAGGAAAAGATAACGGCTATTTGGAGCGAAGAGGTGTGACGTATTTTTGTAGTCACGTGATGGGCAACCCCCGAATAACTGCAATGTCAAAACGATTTGCCAAGCTCGTATAACGAGAACGCTTGACCGTCCTATGCGACGTAGGGTAAATCGAAAGAAAAACAATGAAAATAAGTTATAAAAAGATATATAAACATGTACTGAATGATAAGCTTATACATTAATTTATTTTAGCAACAGAAGCATTTTAGACGGCGACGATTCGACTAGTTAGGCCTTTGCATGTACAAATAAATTTATAATTTGTTCGCGGAAAAATCTAAACACCGCATTCATTTTTTAGTTTGTCAAATTTATTATTATATAAAATATGCCATAACCCCATGGGTAAGTACACATGGCTTGGAATAGTAATTACTATATGTTTTAAAGAATACTGTGAACTAGACGGTGTTTATATAAGAATTGGCTATATATACGACGGCCGTGTATATGGCCTCCGCTAACGAGGGCTGCCTATAAACACAGCAAAAATGTATATAGGCGGTAAATAAGTATTTGATTGATTCATATTGCCGAACCACTTGGAACAGGAGGAATACATTCTAAGTACAAACAGGGGAATGAGGGTTGAATATGAATCTAGCGGACCCTTTTGTGTATGTTTTCCATAGACACCTATCCAGTGTTTCTGCCGGAAATAATGTTTTGGGTATGGCGCTATGAAATTAAATATTTACAATGTGTTTGCGGAATGCAACAGCAGTCGACAGGTGTTATGGGTTAGGTGTAGGGTTAGGGTTATGAAAACCACACAGTAAGAATAGTCATTAATTTTGTCAAGGTTAACTTAATTTTTTTAAATCTGCAATAAAATTTGGGTATGGCGCCATACCCATTTTACCCTGCTACCGTATATGAATAGCGTATGATTGCCCCTGCAATACTAATTATTATTATTATTATTATTATTATATGAATGAATTATACATATAAATAAATTTATTATCAACTTCTGAGATAATCTGAAAAAGAAAATAAATACACACCAACTACGGACAGTACTCAAACTAACAGCGGGGGTTTGTAACTGGAAACAGTCGAAAGGAAACGTGTTATCTGTTTTTGAACCGTCAATGTACCATTATTGTTACAGTAAAAAAGTAAAGTTTGTTTTATTTAATGACGCCACTAGAGCACATTGATTTTTTATCTTATCATCGGCTATTGGACGTCAAACATATGGTCATTCTGACACTCTTTTTAGAGTAAAAATCCGCTGTCGCCACATAGGCTACTCTTTTACGACAGGCAGCAAGGGATCTTTTATTTGCGCTTCCCACAGGCAGGATAACACAAACCATGGCCTTTGTTGAACCAGTTATGGATCACTGGTCGGTGCAAGCGGTTTACACCTACCCATTGAGCCTTACGGAGCACTCACTCAGGGTTTAGAGTCTGTATCTGGATTAAAAAGCCCATGCCTCGACTGGGATCCGAACCCAGTACCTACCAGCCTGTAGACTGATGGCCTAACCACGACGCCACCGAGGCCGGTAATTGTTACAAATAAGCATAATTAATAACTGATTCGGTAACAGTACTAACAGTTTAGCTAGTTTCACAGATCGGTACTGTTAGAGGACATTATGTTGTGTATTAAGCAAAAATGATTGTGCCACAATGTTTTTTGTCTGTGCAGGCACATACCCATCTCCTAGTACAAGCAATTTTTTTGTAAACTTCGCTCGCTTCCGTGTAGACCTCCTCCACACATGCTAAAATGTTTGCACACGCATTTGCAGTGGTACTGTGTACGGAGCTCCGTAAAAAACCCAAAACACAAACAAACAAACAACAAACAAATTAAACAACAAAATAATCCACGCTCCCCCCCCCCTCATCTCCCCCCCCCCCCCCAAAATAAATAAAATAATAATAAAAATCACTTGCTCAATCCCCTGCTTAAGCAAATTTTGTTTTCTGTTTTTCACCCCGATAATTGTCCGGCGGAGCGTATCACCCCCTATAAACGTTGCTC
Source organism: Gigantopelta aegis (assembly GCF_016097555.1). Taxonomy (NCBI): domain Eukaryota; kingdom Metazoa; phylum Mollusca; class Gastropoda; order Neomphalida; family Peltospiridae; genus Gigantopelta; species Gigantopelta aegis. The sequence goes on from NC_054712.1 coordinate 22,224,382, forward strand.
ACCCCAAAACCCCCCACCAATAATAAAAACAATTAAAAAATAAAAAATAAACCAAATAAATAAAACAAATAATAATAAACAAAAATCGTGAGTTTAGGTTCCAACTATTTATTATTTTATTTCAGCGTATTCGCCGGTTTTTTTGTTTTGTTTTTTTCTGGGTTTTTTTGTTTTTTTGGGGGAGGGGGTGGGGGGGGGGGGCGGGGTTGTCAAGAAATATTATATTTGAAATTATTTTGAAGTCTCTACGGCGGCCGTGCACTGTATATACAATTCAAAGGTACTTTACACGGCTGTCGTGTGTATATATATATATATAATCCAATAACCAATAACTCATCAATATTTGGTTTTGTCGTACGTTTCACTCCAATAAGAGTTCCAATTTTTAAAAATGAAGCTGCTCACAGGTTGTCATGCGATTCCCCCAATCAGGGTTCAATTAAAATGTTTTGGGTGATACAATAGCAAGGTGTGGTATTCCAAATTAATGTAATTGTCATCTATATTCCATATTTAGAGAAATAAGGCCCACTAAATCTGTGATTGAGCGCCTTTAATTTTGAAGTATAGAAATTGTTATTGGAGATATATATATATATATATATATATATATATATATATATATATAATAATAATAATTTAAAGAAATAACTATCCTTTTACATGTTTCAATCATATCTTCAGAAAGGAACTGCTAAATAACTGCTAAATATGACGTCATACATATTATGACGTTACTGCTGTAGAAGGGGATTGATTTAATTACGTCATTGTTGCTTTTATCTAACGAAGAGCATTAAGAAGTGGACAAAACTTTCTAATAAAATACATTTCCTTTGTCTTTCTTTTCATTTCATCATTGGTATCTATGTGATAAAATGGGAAAATGGTGAATTTAATATCTTTTTGTGCCGCACATGTATTTAAATGTGAACTCAAGGGTATGCATCTTGTTTCAGGTTGTTTTATTTGCTGTTTGTGTACGCGTACTCTGGCTCTCAGCTGAGTGGTATGACCAATGTATTGTTCTTTGCAACCTTGGCATGTAATTACATAAATAACATTGTTAACCGAACAATCCATATCCCTGTGTACCCAAAATAAACCTTTGTGGTTGAATTCTATATGTGTGCCTTCTAAAATATGTTAGCATGTACCACAGTTACTTCGGTTACACTTTTTGACACTGCATTTATGTTCTACTGTTGTAGATTCAAATCGTGCTTTTGTCAGTATCTCTTTCAAGTTTTTGCTTTGTCTCTTACTATTTATAATTGAAATAGAGTCTAGTATGGAAGACATTTTTTCATTTTGTTTTAAAATGTGCAATTCTGATAAGATCTTTTTATATATATATCGGGGTTCTGCGGGTTATGGGTGGATACAAATGCCAGCGGCCTTTTCGCTGAAACGATTTGTTTTGGTTTTAAAAGATATTTTCTATCTAATACTACCGCCTTTTCGATACTATCTGATATTAGCTGTTTTTGATAATCTCGCGGGAAATATTTTTAGGGGGAGACCAAAAAAGAAGGGCACATTGACTCGTCAAAAGGGCACCTTACTACAAGTTTTGATATTTACAATTAATATGAATTCCTACAGTTCTACGTCATAATATACTAGCAATAATGAAGTAAATTGGCGTCACTCGCGTTAGAACCTCAATGGGGCCCCATTGAGACTCAATAACACAGACACATATCTGCAAGCTTGCGCATGTACACGAAAATCTTGATTTCATTTATCTACAATATAATTATTGTTTACTTAAAAAAAAAAAAAATTCTACAAACAAAAAGGGCACTTGGACATTTTGAGGGCACTTGAACAAGTTTTTTGGGGGGACGCGTCCCCCTGGGCCCCCCCCCCCCCCCCCTTGGATCCGCCCATGCCGTTTTAAGATACATGTTGAGTTGAGGAGATGTTGATCACACTGATACAGATACGCCGTGCTAGGTTATATGGTATACTTCTTCTCGTATGACTCGGATGACAGGATGAGAAAGAAAGGTACTGTTTGCTATCAGTTGGTTTGTAAAATATATCAGTTTCTATTATGCGTCCACACTTGATTACTAAAGTGTCTAGAAAAGGAATGTTCTTTGCGTCTGTTTCCATAGTAAAGTTTATGTTACTATTCAGTGTGTTAAGTAACTCGTGAAATAATTCAAAACAGTGTTTGGACAAAGGCCACAGTATGAAACAATCATCAAGAAAACGTTTCCAGTTCTTCTTGAAATATAGCTGAAAGTCTGATTCAAATATATTTGTAATTTTAGTTTCTAATATTTGTTGTTGGTAACCTAAAGTCAGTGTGGCATAGCTTGGTGCCATTTTGGTACCCATTGCCGTCCCTTTAATCTGTTTGTAGTGTTTCCCATCAAAGTGAAATATATTGTTTTCCAATATATATTTTATGCTTTCTACAATTAAAGACTTCGAAATAAGTTCTGGCAAAAGTTCGGGATATTTGGTTAACCAGTATGACACTGCGGTGATTCCAAAGTCATGTGGTATGCTAGAATATAGTTTTGTTACATCAAATGTTATCAGTACGCTTTCTTCCGTTGTCTTTTCTGGCAGGTCGTTGATGAAATCCATAGTGTCTCTTGTATAACTGGTTACTTTTAATAAAAATGGTTTCAACAATATATCAATGAAATTGCTCAGTCTGTGGATTGCACACACTGGGCCAGCTACAATTGGTCGTAATTGTAAGTCATTAGGATGCAATAATTCTACATAACTTTTCTGTGCTTCTCTGCACATAGAATTAATAATCTGGCTCTTAATTACTCTCCTTACATTAAAAATGTGTTAAATAATAAAATTCCTTTTCGGTCAATTCTCCCACAAATCGTTTTATAAATGTTTTAAGTTGTTTAAAATTGTTTGATTTTACCTCTGTAATTTCTATGTAATTATTCTGATCTTCAATTATGGAACGAGCCATTTGTTTGTATTCAGCAGTATTCATGGTAACAATAGCACCACCCTTATCTGCTTGTTTAATAACAATAGACTTATCATTTGCTAAATTTAATAAACATTTTCTTTCATAATCTTTTATATTTGAATTTGATTTAGGATTGTTATTGAGAGGATATTTTGAAACTACTTCGATATAATCATCTAGGCTTCTATTCCTACCTTTTATTGCACTCCAATAACTTTTCAAAAAAATATTCAGTGTTTCTTAACTGGCGACAGAACTCATTAATATCTTCTTTTAATTCTTCTATATTGTTATTCTTTGGTGTGGGGGTAAATTTCAAACCCTTTTCCAAAACCCGTGTTTCTGTGGCAGTGAATTTCCGGTGAGATAAGTTGATTATTTTTATTTCCGCCTCCTGTGGGTGATTTTCTGCCAACCTATCTGTTCTGAGCTCCTGCTGTGGGCTAAAAAAGGGTTCGACCCTTGTTGTTCTCTGAACAATATATATATATATATATATATATATATATATATATATATATATATATATATATATATATATATATATATATATATATATATATATATATATCATAAATATTTTGATTTTTTTTCTCTCATAAATTTCTGTACATATTGTGGACCGACAATGTTTACAACTTGTCAAGACATTAATACACACAAACTAATGGATGCAAACAAAATTATGAATAAATTAAAACTATTAATATTTGTTCACTTTGTTCAGTACATTATTTACATTATTTTCATATTTACTTTTTCTCGTAGCCATTATTTTGTCAGTGTTATGATTGCACCAACAAGCTATTGTGATTATGGTAATAAACTATTTAGTTGTATTGTTAGTTACAAATGCAAAATGTACTTCAGCGGCACTTGTATATTTTTCAATCTTATAAACTGTTTTATCACCAATAGCTGCTGACGCGGCACTTCCAACTTGTGGACCGGGGAACTCTGGAGTTCAGATCAATGGAAACTGCTTCTATCTTGGTGGTAGTCCAGTGGACTATGTGCTGGGAGAAAAACAGTGTGTGGGTCTGGGAGGTCACCTGGCCAAAATAGACAGTGCGGACACAATGGTGAGATTTCAAACTAATTTGTTTTCAACTAAGTCCTATAGGATCAGAATAATACTCGACCATTTTTTGTTACATTTTAGTGAAAGAAATTAAATCATATTAGCATTATGCATGGTGACCTAATTATATATATTATATTATATTATATTATATTATATTATATTATATTATATTATATTATATTATATTATAATAATATTATATAATGTGTAGTGGTAGTGGTTGTAGTTGTAGTTGTAGTAGTTGTAGTAGTAGTAGTTGTAGTAGTTGTAGTAGTAGTAGTAGTAGTAGTTATAGTTATAGTTATATAGTTATAGTTGTAGTAGTTATTATAAATTATATTATATTGTGTTTTTCGATTTCGTCAGTATCATATATTAGGAATAAAAATTGTATTATTCGAGCATAATACGTCTTTTTTATTCCTAAAATATATATTGACACACAGGGTATTCTCTTTATAATCTCAAGCTTGATACGTGTTTTGTAAACTATACACGCATCTTTAATTCCAGACCCGCCATTACTAGATATTCAAATGATGTAAGAATGTGTGGCGCCTTGTGGTTTTGAATGGGAATGACGTCAAACTTGAATGACGTTATGTTGAATGTCCTTACATCAAAATAAACTAGTGCATAATGTTTGTTTCCTGAACTCTGGACAGCTTTCAATGTAAAATTGCTATTGAAATGTGTTTTATATTTAAAAGACAATGAATGCGTATGTCAGTTATTGAGTGTCACCCTAGTACGTTTGCTTAAATGTAAAAAATACCTAGAGCCGTGACTTGGATTAATTTACATCTAATTTGCAAAGTTATCAAATTCTTAAGTGTTATCTGAAAAATATCACATACTTTGATTGCACTGAAAATGTAATATAATTGGATAAATATGACATATTAAAACATCGCCGTAATATTTTTTATTTAAGTACTATATAAACGTTTATTTTTTTTAAACTAATACAAATGGATATTGCAATGAAACTGTCATGAGGCCAGTAATGTTAATTTACAGTTTTTGTGTTTGCGAAGTCGTATTGATAAAACGTGTTTTTTATTATCTACAAATAAAAAGCAACTTATCCAGACATGGTCTTTTTCGTCTATAATAATAGGTACATAATAATTTAGTTTTCACATTTTTCAACTGATTTTATAAAATATATGAACAGCTAGTTGAATTAAAAAGGCCATTTATTGGTGACGTAATAAATGACGAGAACTGACAATGTTCATATACATATCTAACTAGTTACATAAAACAATATATGTAATTAAATTTAAGAATATTACTGATAAATTTCTTATTACCATGTCATTTTAAAGAATTAATGTCATGTTCTGTTGAATATTCAAATTAAGCGGAATACTAAAACTTTATACTAGTGAATACCAAAATTATACAGCTTGGTGGGACGGAAGGTTATTTAATGGAATCTTCGTTGATTAATTATAAAAAATCAATTTGTTTTACTTAACAGCGCTTTTAAATTTTTGATCATTAACAATAACTGAGTTTCATGTAATATGACAAGTTCCATGCCTAATTTTGGATTATTCAGCAGTTTACATAAATAGATGTAAATGCATTAAATAACATTTTTGTGTACTAAATTTGATATTTTCAGATATATCGCATATTGAAGTTGTATATGAAATATAGGAACGTGTAAAATTATATCACAAAGATCTGAATCGGATTCAGAATTGTTTTAGGGAGGAGGTGCAACATAAAAACACTGTCTCTCACTAAATGTAAAAACACAAATGAAATCACACCATAGTAAACCTGGTCTCAAAATATTTGTGTATTAGTGCTTTCAAATATTTTTTACATTAAGGTTATTCAGTTTGGAATAACCAACTTGAACTAATCAACAAAATGGAAGATTAAATATGCAATAAGTGGACTATACAGATTATTAAGGATATTATGCTAATTTCATTTTCATTAATGAAATATTGCATGGCTTTACTTGATAAAACATTTTATGCAATGTTTAAAAATGGTGTCAATTGTCAGATTTCAACCTATTGCATCGATTCACATGGCATTAGACATGCTGCGACCGTAACCGCTTGGCCATTGGAATATCACTAAATGCTTTTCTTTGAAAATTTGTTTTTGAGAAATAGGTTGAAAAATTGGTAATTTAGGGGCTGTCAATTAATTAGAAAAATATTTGAGTATTGTTTTATGTCACCTATTTTGTGTGCAAGCCTTATGAGGTTGGTTTTTTTTTTTTTTTTTTTTTTTTTTTTTTTTTTTTTTTTTTTTTTTTTTTTAGACAAAACTGGAAATGTATCTTCGCCCATCCAAATCTGATGTGTGGATCGGACTGTCGGATGTAGTGACTGAAGGAAACTTTCAGTGGACAGATGGAAGCAGCCTTGGTGCATACAACAACTTCAAAACCAACGTTGGCAAAAGTGATTTTGTGTGTAAGTATCTGAAAAGGAGGAAACTTTATGTTTAAGAATTAAGTTCAATTTATTTAAAACATGCGTTGAGATGAATACGTATAGATGCAACGGTTAACACGTAAACAAATTTATGGTAGGATAGACGGACATTAATTCTGAAATTCTTGTCAAGTTTTAAATGTTAAAGGGACATTCCTGAGTTTGCTGCAATTTTAAAGATGTTTATTGACTAACAGAGACATTTTAACGATTGTAATTAAATATAAAATACATGTTTCTGCATAACATATTAGTGACTGTATATTAAACGTGTTTCTGATCGTTCTAATATTTGTACTGGGTTAAATTTCGTTTTATTTCCGAAAATATTATTTGAAGACGAAATCCAGTTTGGGCTTCTTACAAATACTAAGACGACCTGAAACACATTGAGTATACAGACACTGATATTCTAAACAAGAAAATATATTAAATATGTAAGTTTAATCGTAGAAATATTTTATTAGTCGGAAATTTTTTGCAATGCAGCAAACTCAGGAATGTCCCTTTAAGGGTTTTGGTGCATAAAGTACAATGTCGAAAACAATGAGTACTTACATTGTAGGGTTGTCTTAAATATTAGTTTTTTTACCTCTACAATGATGTATACGTCATTGCGGCTGCATGGGATATAAATCATGTGAATGGGCTACCATCAGATGATGAATATAGGTAAGTTTCGGAAGATTAATGACCATGGCTTTTATCCCAGAATATAGCTTGCTTTTGACGCACAATAGCTGCGTAGTTGTGTGCTGGGGTGTCGTAAAACATTTATTTGTATCCTATAGTGTCATAGTATCATGGACGTATCAAACTGTAACTTAAATTGTAGTCCAATATTGATGAATACTAATGCAGACCTGTTGCTCTACTTTCAAAACATTTTCCGAGTACATTCTTAATTATGGTTAATTGGGTTTAGATGTTTTTGTAGAAATCCCGGTGGTCCAGCGGTTAAGATCGTGGACTATTTAATGTCATGTTAATCAGGGCAGTACATTTCAATGCTATTACTTGATACTTTGTGTTTTTAAATATCCTATAATACAATGATTTCAGGATTTATTTCTGTTCTGGTGCTCGTACAACTTAAGTCTGGTAACTGTTAATAGAGGACTGTAACACCATGTATATGAGTAACACCATGTGTGTGATATAATTAGAGATTCGAGTCTAGATGTGGGTTAGATCATCAGTTTGGGGCTCTAGTATTTCTGACTGTTACTCAATACATTTGAGATGTTCAAATTATAACTGTTCTTGTTTGTTTATAACCAAATGAAGTTCTTGAAGTGGCATCAGTATTCCATTGGCAAACAGCTGCTTCAATAAAGGCAAAACGACCATTGTGCAAGATCACTGGGTCGGCGCCCACTACAAGTAAGTGATTTCATCATTCATCATTGCATCCTTCACTTAAGATTTTTTCACATTTTGATCAATTGATGCAGATAACATCGGTGAAAAATATTAAAACCGATGATAAATTACGGATGTTGGAAGAAAATTGGATATTATGATCGCGAAACCATTGTATAAATGTGTACATAAAAAATCGCCTTGCATGATGCGAATCTGTTAAACCCTGGCTTCGTTGGCTTGTAGTCGTGTATCGGCAGAAATCTAGGGAGTGTTAACAGCACATTGACATGTCACCAAGACTGCACTCCACTAACCTGGGTATCACCAATAAATAGCCCAGATGGGCAAGAGTCTTTGGAACGGTGATCTGCACCTTAATTTGATAAAGCACCATACTTAATTTGATAAAGCACCATATCTTTTGGTAACAGTAGCCTGTGTACCTGCAGTGGCGGTCTCTTCTTGACCATATATGTTCAGGACATAGATGATCAGATCCGTCAAAACTAAAGTTGTTTTGGTTTGTTATTTTTACAACTGCGTTGCATGTACTTCAAAATTACAAGGTACATCCAATGACTGGGCAGTTACACACTTCATTTTATATTGGAACGCCTCTTGAACATCTAGAGGTTTTATATAACTACATTAACAAAATTGGCTAATCTGACTTAGTATAGTAATCATTAGCTGTTGTTTAAAATGTTATCAGGGCTTCATGAATAATTACAATTGTTTTAGTGAATGTACTTTCATTTGTATAAAGTATGCAACATTAATTATCACATCTACCTGGACATACATGTATAGAACTGTTATTGCATTTCAGGCAAATGTGGAACAAATGATTATGGCAATCGCACTGGAACTTCCCAAGCTTGCTATGCTGTTTTGCCTGACCGTGCTACCTTTAGAGAAGCACAGTATGCCTGTTGGACAAGAAATGGTAGACTGGCACCCATCACTGCCGCATCTAAGGTAAATAGTTTAACTCGATCACATACCACCGTTACAAATTTAAAATATCCAAATAACGAATATAGATATAGAAGCATGCATTACAATACAAATAGTACCTAGTATAAATGTTATGTCTGTATTGCAAGTGCAGTTATAATACTTGAGAGAACGCGGATGACTATAGTTATTTTTAAAATGCGTACATTAAACAAAGATCCCACCAAGGTTGAAATATTACTAGGAAGTCATGAATGTCATGTTATTAGTATAGCATTCAAATTGGTTTTTGCGTTTAAATATTGAACAGACACTTAAATGTGGTTATGGAAATCCAATTTAAAACCATCATAGACAATCTAGCAATTATCTTGTCTTTTTGGCATTTTAATATAATTCATTGAGTCTTTCATATATGCGACCATTCATAGCTGTCTAAACTATTTATTTGGAATTTTAAATTGATCATCACATACCTGTTTTGACGCCCAATAGCCGATTTTATTTTAAATATTAAATGTTTTTCTGCTGGTGTCATTAAACATTCATTACCTAGTTCTTGGTGTGCTTTCACAAAATAATGCTCAAAGCTGCAAATTGGGATTGTTATTGGAATGGAAATACACTATTTTACCGTTTGGTGGGTAGTGTGGAAGAAATTCTTAGTCGCCTCACAACAAGATAATTTATGGAACCACCCTGACATTTTTATTATTTTAACAGAATGAAGTTATTCAGCATATATATTTGTTTGGTCACAGTGGAGTACGTGACTATTGGGTTCAGGGATCAGACTCATCAGTTTACACAGGTACGTTTATCTAGGTTGATGTATTATGTCTGACAGAAGTCTTATCACTCCCATATATTTGTACGTTAAATTATGAAAAATGCCTTCCCAAATGAATGTAATTTGTGCTCTAGGACATTTATAAAACAGTTATCATTTTTCACATATCTTCATCCTTTTAATTTGTTTTGGAGTGTGAAACTATAGTTTTTATGTATAAAGCATTTTTTAAATTTTACACTTCAGTGCTGAGTAACTATAGTTTATTTTCTAGATATATTACCCTGAAACTGCTTGTATACAAGAGACATGGTTCAAATGTTTGCTAATATATTTCACCTATATATTCACATTTTTTTATTTCAGAACTGAGGTATGGTGCTGTGTTTAATGAAGGTACAGCTGGTTTGAGTACATTGAACATTCCTGTGTGTTTACTAGGTACGATTTAGCAGTTTTCTAACAATTAATTTGCCCCTCCATTTAACCAATTTCATTAATTTAAACATGCCCTACATGCCATGTTAAAATGTTATGATTGTGTACATCTGAATTGGCTGGTGTCGGTGATTTAGGATTTTTGAAAAAGGTAGCTTCATCTCTTTAATTGTTGATTGATCCATTTTAAGTCTTAGTTGGAGTTATTTTTAAAGTGATTTTTGAAAATGTATTGCCCAATCTTTGATGCATCTATATTCATTGAACTAGGCTATTGTCAACCTCTTGGAATAATTGCCAAACTCCATGTGGGGAGACTGATGATTGTACAAGCAAAAATGGTTTCACAAATCTTTCTGTTTTTGATCAATTTAATCTTATTCATGTCTGTTGTCATAAAAATATTTTCTTCCATTGGTCTCAAAAACTCTTTAAAATAGTAAGTGTTGGCATCACAAAATAACTGCTTGTTTTTTGTTTGCTTCATGATAATTATCTCTTGTTTACAGAGGACGTCAGTGCCTCCAATCCATGTTCAACGGGTATGTATTACAGATTTTAAAAAATCTAATGGGGAGCAGAATCTTTATTTCTGCCAAATGTGGTCATATTACTTTCATTTTATGATAACGACTCTACAGAGTATGCTGCCATTGTAACATCTATCTAATGGGCATTTTTACCAATTAAAATTAGATATTAAATAGGGCTTTTTTTTATATATCTGTGTCTGAATATTTAGTGTTTCTGGTGGTCCTCAAACTATAGTCGGTCCCATCATCCTACAAAAGTTGTTTTGGTAAATTTCAGGTTTGACTAAGTTGTTTCGAAAACACAAAAACCCACAATTTTTCTGTTTAATTTACAAGTCTGCTAAGAAATAACTTGTATTAAATTCCATAGCATGAAAAAAGCCATTCCTTTGGGATGGACTGTAGATTTCTGCCATAAGTTCTTACACAACAAAATTATATAATTTGATCTTTTGCAAACATTTGGGCACAAGACAAACATTTAATATGCAGATGCTGTTATTCTAAACACAATGTATTTGGTAAGTATTTTTAGTCATTAAGAAACGTTAATAGAAAACAACTTGGCAAAGTGTTTAGTCTCAATGTGATGGGTCAGGACTTGGATCAGTGAGAGATACTAGGGTTGCAACATCAAACCACCTAGTCAGACCTATTGGATTTTTCTATCCCAACCAATGTCCCACCACTAGTCGATCAAATGTAAAGATACGTGCTGCCCTGTCCATGGTGGAAAGTCACTATTGTTGGGGAAATGTAGCTTTTTTTCTTGGACTGTCAGAATTACTAAATGTTTGAAATCAAATGGTCGATGCTTGATTAATTAATGTGCTCCTGTGACGTCATTGAAAAAATTAGTGTTTCTTGTTGAGCTCCATTATAAGAGATTTGTCTGATTACGCATTGTAGTGGAAGTTTTATTTGTTTTTTGTATTACAGGATGGACGTTGTCCAATGGATATTGCTATCTTTATTCAAATTATAAAGCGTCCTCATATGCAGATACTCTAAATCTCTGTAAACAGTAAGTATTTATTTCTTATTGCATCCGATTGACAACTTTATTAAATTTATACAGAATATTTTCCAGATAATACCTTATGTTTCTGGGGATACATTTTACAAATCTGTTGGTTAGATTAAGCTCGCTTATCACGTTGATTGTCTTCCACCCTACAAATAATCCACGATGGTCGTCGTTTGGGCTACATTATCCTTAGGAAATGTGAATAATTTTCAAAATTGTATCTCTGCATAGGGCAGAATCCACAGGATATTTTCACAATAACTAGTTATTGTCCTTGTCCTAGGCTCAAATTTATTACCGATTTTGCAGTCAACCCATGTTTTATAAAGATCATGGGCGTGCTCTTGTTTAGTTTATAGGCACAAGTAAACTCTACCAAGTGATTTGGCTATAAGTATTTAAAAATAGAGAATCTGTATATCGGTTTCTGCCAGAAATGTTTAAGGGTAAAAATTCCACAAATTTGCCTGTTCCTTCATGATCACAAATAACCCGCTGTATTAAAAAAGTTTGTATTTTTGTCGATAAATGATCGACACTTCCACTCTGTGGCATATCAGAGAAACATTTAAAAATTCTTAAAACAATGTCACTCTGGTTAAAAAAAACAAATGTAGGCAGCAAGTCGTACCCTGCCAAAAATGAGGGTATAAATCTTTACTCATTTGTTTCTTTGAAAAACATCTGCCTACACCTTTTTCTTTCAGGGGAATAAGTGACATCGTGACGATACACTCTGCTGCAGAACATGAGTTTGTAATTAACATGGTGAAGTCTGTCAGCGGAAGAAAGTCCTCTGTTCTCCTCGGTAAGTATAAACTTCAGTCCATTCTCTCCTGATTATTAACTTGATGCAAGAGTTTTATTTCAAAATATAATTAGATGGTATATGAACAACATTGTATTTACAATAATAACCATCAAATGTGAGCATCATAGTTCAAAAACACCACTACTGGGGTTACATTGTGAAGTTTCACGTAAAAAAACGTAAACATGTTTCTGTATATTTTTGTATCAGATATATCAGATATCTATCTATCTGGATAGATGTTTATACAGATGCATACACACACACACACACACACACACACACACACACACACACACACACACACACACACACACCTCATATCCCTAAAATGTAACCCGTGGCAATCATATGGTAAAATAACGAAAACAATATATTTAATTGAGGGTTTCTCCTTACACGGGTGAACGAACTCGAGTCTTACTAGACTTGACCAACTACAGGATACACATTCAAAACAATCTGCGTACAGGTAGTACTAATCCAAATAACTTCCGGCAGGGTCAAAGTTCAAGGTGCACCCAACTTTTAATAGAGAAGTGAACACCACAAATCCTGTGATAAACGTGTGTTGGTTGTCAAAAAAACAATTAGTTTCATCTGGGCAAAAAATATATGCAAATATATTTCATCTAGTAACCATTGTCAAGTTGTCTTGTGTTTGAAACATATATGGGGTACGTGTAAGAAGAAAAAAGTACTAACATTTTGTGTGGAACTAGGATAGTCATAGATGCTACCAGTTATCTCTGAAATGAGCAGCTTCACCCTCAATTGTTTCTGATTCACTTTAATGGTGAGGGGTGGTAGTACTTATATCCGTGGTGTTTATATCGATTGATATGCTGCAGGTAGATTTAGCCACATAGGTTACTATTGTCTTCTATGAGATTTGATTTGGTAGTATACACCCTACAGGCCCGATGTAACTAACATAGCAAGTGTCTCTCTCAAGGGTTCACCTTGCTACTAATCGAAAAGAGTAGCCCATGAAGTGGTGACAGCAGGTTTTCTTTTAATGTGTGTGGTACTTAACCGTGTCTAACGCCATATAACTATAAATAAAATGTGTTGAATGCGTCGTTAAATGTTTTTCTTTTTTTTTCTCTCAAGGGTTCAAATATAGTTCTGGATCATTCAGGTGGGCTGATGGACAGACTACTCAGGTAACGTATTGGAAAACTGGAAAAGGAGACGGCAACACTGCCAAGGGAAAATGTGCGGTCCTCAAGATAAAATCTTTGAAATGGTTCAACGTGGATTGCAAAAGAACCAAGGCTGGTGTCGTCTGCAAAGCACCTGCTGCCAACTGATTGGGGCAAAGGGCACAATGGACTAAATTAGCAGTATTCCTGTGTAACAGTACCTCAATGTGCTATATGCTAAAATAAAGATATATATTCTGAAATGCTGTCATTTGTTATTATATGGAAGTATTCTATTAGTATGATGCGAACCTATTGAACCAGAAGTGTCTAGTTGGCAATATCATTCACTGTAAAAGTGGGTTAGGCTACTACCACACAGGATTGTACATACTGTGGGTCTTTATTATTACACCACCGGCCTCGGTGGCGTCGTGGTTAGGCCATCGGTCTACAGGCTTGTAGGTACTGGGTTCGGATCCCAGTCGAGGCATGGGATTTTTAATCCAGATACCGACTCCAAACCCAGAGAGTGCTCCGCAAGGCTTTATAGGTAGGTGTAAACCACTTGCGCCGACCAGTGATCCATAAGTGGTTCAACAAAGGCCATGGTTTGTGCTATCCTGCCTGTGGGAAGCGCAAATAAAAGATCCCTTGCTGCTAATCGGAAAGAGTAGCCCATGTAGTGGCGACAGCGGGTTTCCTCTCCAAATCTGTGTGGTCCTTAACCATATGTCTGACACCATATATCCGTAAATAAAATGTGTTGAGTGCGTCGTTAAATAAAACATTTCTTTCTTTCTTTTTTATTATTACACCGACTGGAACTGGATACGAACCGTGGCAGTTTTACGGAATGGGCAAACAAAACAAAACGTACTTATATATTTTTCTGCATGAAATATCGGTGGATGTATATTAAATGTGTGCGATAGTCGGTGTTTCTACCAATGAATGAATGTTTAACGACACCTCAACACGAAAAATATATCGCCTATTGGGTGTCAAACTAAGGTTGTTTCAGGTCAAACGTAATGTTATGTCCATGTGTTTCTTGTACACGAGAAATCAAATCAAATCCAATTTGGGCTACTTAAGACATTTGGACAATCAGAATATTGAATATACAGGTTCTAAACAATAATATTTATTATGAAATTTAAAAAAAATTGTATTACTCGGTTACATCTTAAAATGGCCATCTCATTAAATGTTTTGCCTCTCAAATATTCAAAAATCGACGTCAAGATTAATTGAATGTTAAAACAAGAAAACAACTGTTATAAGTATTGTTCCCTTTCTTGCCCGATTTTTTACGTCAACGGCAACTTGTTTCATGGTAGTCATAATACTAATTCACTTGGCTCGGTGTGGGACGTAGCTCAGTGGTAAAGCGTCCGCTCGATGCGCAGTTGGTCTGGGATCGATCACTGTTGGTGGGCCCATTGGGCTAGTTCTCGCTCCAGCCAGTGCACCACAACTGGTATATCGAAGGCCGTGGTATGTGTTATCCTGTCTGTGGGGTGGTGCATACAAACGATCCCTTGCTGCTGATTGAAAAGAGTAGCCCATGAAATGGAGACAGCGGGTTTCCTCTCTCAATATCTGTGTGGTCCTTAACCATATATCTAACGCCATATAACCATAAATGTATTGAGTGCGTCGTTAAATAAAACATTTCTTTTTTTCTTTCATTTGGCTCAAACGGGCAGAAATGCATCTGTATATTTAACACGGGCAGTTAATAATGCATCTCTGTGTATCTTAAACCAGTTTAATAAGATTCCCAGATTCGATTTATCTGATCTGGCTTTCAAGGTAGCTGTTTATGATGTTTCATTAAGGTCTAGTGCAGAAGACGAAATGAAAACACAAAATTAAATATGTTAACTTTTATTTACACTTGACGTAAAATAACACAAAACATTGGTTACGAATAAGACTGTTTCAGACCTTTTACCCTAACCCAATCCTAACAATTAACTCCCTTAAACTTAATAAACAAGACCTGTTCGTAGCTCAGGTAAACCTGGTGCCTTTCTGCTGGGAATGAAACCACTAATACAAAACCTATTGCGGAACAAAGACATGGTTTACTTGAACAAAAGTTAGGCATGCATGGTACCTTGGGCTATCTTCCAAGAAATTTTGTACTTTCCCCTTAATATAGTCTACTCAGGACTTCTCAAAATAACAATCATAAATAATTTATAATAATAATAATAATAAAGCCGAATTTTGACTAATACCCAAATTATTCTATACTAATAACAAAATATATTTACTAAATTACAATACCCAAAATATTATCAAATAAACAGAACTATATCCCACATAATAAAACGTTAATTATTAAAATAAATCCATATCACCTATTTTCAACACAACCTAATTCTGTTTCCATTACACATGCACATCATGCTAATCCTTTTTATAATACTACTACCCCGAACGGACAGACAGCAGCAGGAGCTTGTTTTGTATGATAAAAGAAATAGGAAATCCAACCTTTTGTTGCAAATGCCATTTATTAATGTCTAGACCACTTTGTCTTGTAATTCACATTTTTTAAATGACTAAACGTTTTACAGTAAAACAAGTATAAGAACTTGCTGTATTATGTAATAACCAAACTTCATAAAATATATACATGTGTATGTGCTCTTGTATCTCCCCTATGAAGGAGAAAGCCAATAAAAAAGGTGGTGTACAAAAAGGCCATAATAACGCCATCCCAAAGCTGCTGTCTGTGCTAATAACACACACTAATTGTTGTATCGGTTGAGGATGAAAATCATTCTGTGTCTTGAGTAGAGAAGCCACATGCTGACTTCTGCAAATGCATTTTATAAAGAGCCTGATATCAATTTTAATAACCAAATATATAATATAATAATCTACGATAGGAGCGCCAGCAACCTACCAGACATTTAATTACCTCTAAAAGATCTAAAATTGACCTATATTGTCTGCTAGTTGAAAACTAACTACTAACATTGAGGATAAATTCTAACTAGGTATATACCATGGATGCAACTAACTACTAGCCAGAATAATATCCAAGCAGCCTTGTTATTTACCGAAGTGGTTTGAATTTGGATCACGAAGATTGTTGTAAGTGACCATATTTTGACCATTGATTGGAACATCTTTTAAATGTTGAGACTATTTAACAAACGGCCAAATGCTCAGTGTTATTCTGTAGTCTGCATAAATCGAAATATAAAACGTTTATAAGGTAAGAAATTGAGCTACCTAAAACGTTCCAAGCAACCATATGTTGACCTTGGATATCTAAAACATATTTATCCTTTTTTTCTGGAAGACCGTGAGATTTAAAAGATAAGACTTAATGCGAATGTAACGACGAACATCTGAAGAATTCAGCGACCCATGTTTTGTATAGCAGTTTCTGAAAAACCCATGTTGGCAGCTTCAGTTGCATCTCCAATCGGGAAACTATAACCTAACGGCTGGGTCCAACTCGGCAAACTATGTGGCCACTTTCAGCATTCGTGCAACATAAGCAGATGTTACAGCCTGCCTGTTCATAAACTGGAATAGTGGGCGTTCGTGGTGCTGGAAATGCTTCAAATAGCATTCAAGAAATTTCACTGGACCCCCCAAGACGTTGCTGCATTGGTCTGCAAGATTATGACCAGTGGTTATTATCCTTATTGGTTTTGAAATTCCTCAGAACAAATTGTGCACTCCGAGTAAAAGGTAACATCTGGGGCCTAATTGACTAAATTCGCAGTACAATGCTAAAAGACTTGCAAAGAGGATGCCTTGTTGTCTAGCAGAGCTTAAGAGACCTTTGTGAATTAGGCCCCTGGCTCCGTATTCATAAACGTACTTAAGTCAGTGTATGATACTTAGTTTTATGTACTTTAAGTATGTATTTAGGTATCATACATTGACTTAAGTACGTTTATGAATATGGAGCCTGGTCTCTGGAGTACCTGCTGAATATCTGTATCATTACTTGGGACTAGCTCACCCAATCTCATAAATGCGTGAAAGGCTATTAGGAACAAAGCTTTTAGCAACATTTGTTCATTGACCTTTTGTACGGTGACCGGCCTCGGTGGCGTCGTGGTTAGGCCATCGGTCTACAGGCTGGTACGTACTGGGTTCGGATCCCAGTCGAGGCATGGGATTTTTAATCCAGATACCGACTCCAAACCCAGAGTGCTCCGCAAGGCTCATTAGGTAGGTGAAAACCACTTGCGCCGACCAGTGATCCATAACTGGTTCAGCAAAGGCCATGGTTTGTGCTATCTTGCCTGTGGGAAGCGCAAATAAAAGATCCCTTGCTGTTTGTAGCCTATGTGGCGACAGCGGGTTTCCTCTACAAAACAGTGTCAGAATGACCAATGTTTGACGTCCAATAGCCGATGATAAGATAAAAAATCAATGAGCTCTAGTGGCGTCGTTAAATAAAACAAACTTTACTATAACGAATATGTATATGTATATACGTGTCCGGGTATCCATCACATATTACAAAAAAGATACTGATGTATGTATACTCATAATCCACCTCACTATGTGCCTCTAACTATATACTGTAATATCAGTGCACCACAATGTGTGCCAGTAATCACACAAAATTATATTAACGGTTCCACCCTGTGTACCCATAATGCACCACACTATGTGCTAATAATAAAGTTAACGATGTCAACGGTACCACCCTTGGTACCCATAATGCACCACAGTGTGCTAATAATCAAGTTAACGATATCAATGGTTCCACCCTGTGTACCCATAATGCACCACACTGTGTACTAATAATCAAGTTAACAATAACAACGGTACCACGTTGTGTACCCATAATGCACCACATTGTGTGCTACTAATCATGTTAACGATATCAACGGTACCACACTGTGTACCCATAATGCACTCCATTGTGCGCTAATAATTAATGATATCAATGGTACCACCCTGTATACCCATAATGCACCACACTCTGTGCTAATAATAAAGTTGACGATATCGACGGTACCACACTGTGTACCCGTAATGCACCACACTGTGTGCTAATAATCAAGTTAACAATATCAACGGTACCACACTCTGTACCCAAATTGCACCACACTGTATGCCAATAAACATAATTATATCAACGGTACCACACTCTGTACCCATAATGCACCACACTGTGTACTAATAATCAAGTTGACGATATCAATGGTACCACCATGTATATGTATATACACCACGGTGTGCCAATAAACATAATTACATTAACGGTACCACACTGTGTGCCAATAAACATAATTATATCAATGGCACCACACTCTGTACCCATAATGCACCACACTGTGTGCCAATAAACCTAATATTATCAATGGTACCACACTGTGTACCCATAATGCACCACACTGTGTGCCAAGAAACCTAATGTTATCAACGGTACCACACTCTGTACCCATAATGCACCACACTGTGTGCCACTTTGTACCCATAATGAACCACACAAAAATACCCTTTGTTGTTTGATCTTTTATATGCACTTTCCTATAGACAAAAAAAAGCACATACTACGGCCTTTGTCCAGATGTGATGTACTAGTTGTAACGAGAAAAAAACACAATCAGCTGAATGGATCCACCGAAGTGATTCGATCCTGCGACGCAAGCACCTCGAACGAGCACTCAACCGACTGAGCTAAATCCCGCTGTACTTGGAGTAAAGCAGGGGCTGACCAACTGGACAATACTAACAATGATCAACACTGGGGTATAACAAATAAATTGTGTATCTATATTTGAGGCTTGTAATGTCTGTGAACGATAGTACATCGTGTAGTTGACATATAGTGTTTTGATGTCTCAACCATAGTACGTCAGTAAGGTAGGTTTAATACATATTTCATAAAAGCTTCAATATCCCTTCACATCATTTAGCATATTTTGTTGGTATGAAAAAACGTAACACGTCAACAACTCTTAAAGGGACATTCCTGAGTTTGCTGCACATTTTAAGATGTTATCGACTAACAAACTTTTTACCGATTGTAATTACATATCAAATATATTTTTCTGCATAAAATATTAGTGGCTGTATATTAAACGTGTTTCTGATCGTTCTAATATTTGTACTAGGTTAAATTTCATTTTATTTCCTAAAATATTGTGTTTTCGTACGTACGACATTATTGGAAGACAAAATCCAGTTTAGGCTTCTTACAAATATTAAGTCGACCAGAAACACATTGAATATTCAGACACTGATATTCTGAGCAAGAAAATATATTTATTATGTAACTTTAATTGTAGAAATATTTTATTAGTCGAAAACATCTTACAATGCATCAAACTCAGGAATGTCCCTTTAAATCAATCTCTTTTTTTTGCAGGCGCGTGTGAACGATAGTACATCGTGTAGTTGACATATAGTGTTTTGATATCTCAACCATAGTACGTCAGTAAGGTAGGTTTAATACATATTTCATAAAAGCTTCAATATCCCTCCACATCATTTAGCATATTTTGTTGGTATAAAAAGGGGTCTAGACTGTAAATACAGAGAGGAGTCACAGGGTCCCGTAACACTCGCCCGTTTCAAGTTCCCTTTTAAACGACTTCCTGGG
Organism: Gigantopelta aegis; assembly: GCF_016097555.1. Taxonomy (NCBI): domain Eukaryota; kingdom Metazoa; phylum Mollusca; class Gastropoda; order Neomphalida; family Peltospiridae; genus Gigantopelta; species Gigantopelta aegis. The sequence continues at coordinate 22,244,563 of NC_054712.1, forward strand.
GGGTTTGAAATTCATTATCCACAATACACAACACTAAACCGCCCTGAAAAAAGCATCTCTGAGCATCTTTATTTCAAAAATGTCCGGAACCCACTTATAAATCTCAATCCTTTTGGGAGTTCGGCTCATTTTCCTTCGACAAAATCAAATGTCCTTTTTGGAATTTTACAAAATAATCCTTGATCCGCCCCTAATTGTTGTTTTTTTTAGCTTCGAGCAGGGGGTTCAACCCTCAAACACTCCACTGCACATGCGCCAGCTGTTGTGCGTTCTTGTTATCTATTGGGTACGTACAATGACCACCGATATTTCAAAGTAATCAACTTGCCTGTGTACACCGATGGGTCAGATCCTTGAAACCAATAGTCGCGCAATCCACTGTAACCAAATCTGTTTATATGTTTGATAAGAAAGGAACAGATGTTTGATATGTAAGAGAACAAATCGACAATACTACACGAGTGGTCATAGGATACCATTTATCAAAACGATTCTAGCTAGTGAAAGGTGACGTCTATACGTTTTTAAATGAATAATAAGATAAACGGTATATTCTGTAGCTATTTCTCGTTCCAGCCAGTGCTCCACGACTGGTGTAACAAAGGCCGTGGTATGTACTATCCTGTCTGTGGATGGTGCATATAAAAGATCCCTGGCTGCTAATCGAAAAGAGTAGCCCAAGAAGTGGCGACAGCGGGTTTCCTCTCTATACATCTGTGTGGTCCGACGCCATATAACCGTAAATAAAATGTGTTGAGTGCGTCGTTAAAACAAAACATTTCCTTCCTTCCTTCCCTAGAGTCAATGCTCGTGGTTGTATTCTCTTGCGGTCTACTTTCTGCTTCTGACTGACTAGCTTGTGGCGTTGTGAGCATCAGTTATAACTTCATTGATCCATTGTACACATCAATAATTACTTGCTTATTAGACTATTTATTACATTACTGTTAGCTACTCCAGTTTGCTCAGTTTTGTTTCCGTGTGTCTACCTCGGTTCTCCGTGGGCGAGTGTTCCAGGTGGGGGAAGAGCTTCGCCGGTGGCGACCTTCCATCATCTGGTGCGAGCTGGTCGATGTCTGCATGAGCTGACCTTTGAGCTATTTGGTGTCAGGTCAGGTCAGAGTGTTTAACGAAGGAAGGAAGGAACTGGTTTATTTAACGACGCACCACTCAACACATTTTATTTCCAGTTATATGGCGTTGGACATATTGTTAAGGACCACTCAGATATTGAGAGAGGAAACCCGCAGTCGTTACTTCATGGGCTACTCTTTTTCGATCAGCAGCAAGGGATCTTTTATGTGCACCATCCCAGGGAGGTTGGAGGGAGCGACTGCCTGCACTGGCAAGTTGCAAAGAGAAAACCAGCATTCCGACCAGAGTCGGTAACAGGCGGAGGGTGTATTTGGCGTTTGTAACGATGGCTTTTATGTCAAATCGTCAAGGTCCGGGGTTCATCCATTCTCGTAGCATTCCATTCAGTACGTATCATTCCATTCAATCTGTCCACCTGTCTTTTCCTGGTGACATTTATAGATGTTCCTGACTAATACAATTTTAAAATATTTCATACTAAATATTCTTGTTTAGAATCTGTCTGTATATTCAATATTCTGATCTTCCAAATGTTTGTAAGTAGCCCAAATTGGATTTGGTCTCAATTTTTTGTGTACAAAAAACCACAAAATTAAGTTTGACCTGGAACAACCTTAGTTTGACACCCAATAGCCGATGTATTTTTCGTGCCGAGGTGTCGTTAAACATTCATTCATTGGTAGAAACACCGACTACTGGACATATTTAATATATATCCACCGATATTTCATGCAGAAAAATACATAAGCACGTTTTGTTTGCCCATTCCCCCTCCCCCGTCAGGATACAAGGAAACTAACGTAAAAATCGCAATATGTTCCACAACTGGTGTAACAATAAATCCTGTGTGGTAGTATACCTAACCCACTTTCACAGTGAATGGTATTGCCTACAAGGCACTGCAGTTCAATATACCCCAGGTTCGCTTCATACTAACATAATACTTCCATCTAATAACAAATGACTGTTTCAGCATATATATTGCAGGTTCAATATACCCCAGGTTTGCGTCATACTAATATAATACTTCATCTAATAACAAAGGACAGTGTTTGAGCATACCAGTATATGTTTTTATTTTAGCATGTAGCGCAGTGAAGTACTGTTACACATGAATACTGCAAATGTAGTCCATTGTGCCCTTGGCCCCAATCAAGTGGCAGCAGGTGCTTTGCAGACGACACCAGCGTTGGTGTTATTGCAATCCACGTTGTACCATTTCAAAGGTTTTGTCTTCAGGACCGCACATTTTCCACTGGCCGTGTTGCCGTCTCCGTGTCCGGTTCGCCAGTACGTTACCTGAGTGGTCTGTCCGTCAGCCCACTTGAATGACCCGGAACTATACTTGAACCCTTGAGAGAGGGAAAGAAAGAAATTAATGTTTTATTTAACGACGCACTCAAACACATTTTATTTACGGTTATATGGCGTCAGACATATGGTTAAGGAACACATAGATATTGAGAGAGGAAACCCGCTGTCGCCACTTCATGGGCTACCCCTTTCGATTAGCAGCAAGGTGAACCCCTGAGAGAGACAAACTTACTGTTAGTTACATCGGGGGTGTAGGGTGTATACTATCAAATCAAATTCCATAGACGACAATAGTGATATATGTGGCTAAAACTACCTGCAGCGTATCAATCGACATAAACACCACGGATAGAAATACTACCACCCTCACCCTTAAAGTGAATCAGAAAAATTGGAGGTGAAGCTGCTCGTTTCAAAGATAACTGGTAGCGTTTATGATTTTTTTTTTTATGCCACTTGTTATTTTATGTATGTATGTGTGTGTGTGTGTGTGTGTGTGTGTGTGTGTGTGTGTGTGTGTGTGTGTGTGTGTGTGTGTGTCTATGCATCTGTATAAACATCTATCCAGATATAGATATGTATCTGATAAAAAAATATACAAAAACATATTTATGTTGTTTTACGTGAACCTTCACATTCCCTAGTAGTGGTGTTTGTGAACTAGGATGCTCACATTTGATGGTAATTATTGTAAATACAATATGTTCATATACCATCTAATTATATTTTGAAATACAGCACTTGCATCAAGTTAATAATCAGGAGAGAATAGACTGAAGTTTATACTTGCCCAAGAGAACAGTTGATCTCAGTCCGCTGACAGACTTCACCAAGTTAATTACAGACTGATGTTCTACATCAGAGTGTATCGTCAAGATGTCACTTATTCCCCTGAAAGAAAAAGGTATAGACAGATTGTTGTTTTCAAAAAAACAAATGGTTAAAGATTTATACCCTCATTGTTGGCAGGGTACGGATTGCTGTCTACGTTTGTTTTGTTTTTACCAATGTGACATTGTTTTAAGAATTTTTAAATGTTTCTGATATGCCACAGTGGAAGTGTTTGATCATTTATTTACAAAAACCAACTCTTTTTAATATAGCGGGTTATTTATGATCATGAAGGAACAGGCAGAATTGTGAAATTCTTTACCCGTAGACATTTCTGGCAGAAACTGATATACAAATTAATTTTTTCTTAATTTATTTATAGACAAATCCCTAAGTATTCACTTGTGGTGGAGCTTAAGTGTGTCTATAAACTAAACAGGAGCATGCCCATGGTCCTTATAAAATGGATTGCTAGAAACATGGGTCGACTGCAAAATCGGTAATAAATATGAGCCTAGGACAAGGACAATAACTAGTTATTGTTAAAGTGTCCTTTGGATTCTGCCCTATGAATATTGTTAACCTTTCCTAATGATAATGTTGCCCAAACGACGACCATCGTGTATCATTTGTAGGATTGATAATAACGTGATAAGCGAGCTTAACCTAACCAAACGATTTGCAAAATATGTATCCCTAGAAAAAGGGCTTATCTGAAAATGATGTATAAATTCGAATTGAAATGCTCAGTGGAAAAAGGGATCAGTCACATTTTTGTGCTTTTGAGAAAATCGAATTTTAAACTTCAAAACATTCTGCTGGAAATATGATGTTTATAAACTTTGCTTGATGTTTTAGAAAGGTATAGGCATTTCTGTGTACAAAATCATCTGTATTAGCATCCTGTGGCGTAATATATTCATATAAATATACAATTTGCACCATAACCTTGAGATCGACTTTGATTGTTATTCGTTTTTTTGTTTTTGTTGTTGTTGTTTTTTGTTTTTTAGATAAAATAGCAAATAAAGTACAAATTAAATATTCACAAATTGTTATGACTGAAACAAAAGCTTTAATTTTAAGCTACAGACTGGGATAAAAAAAATAGTCCTCTTAAAGTGAACTCTGTTAAAATAAACACTTAAAATGAACATATAATAATGGTCCAGATGTAAGCCTACCTCAGTTAATTTGATCTTACATCAACAATGAATAATGTCTATAGACAGAGGTGCTCCATATACGACAGGAATACAAATACATGTAGCTAACAGTAATACACAAACTATACAAATTATTCACGTAATTATTTCAAAAGGAAACACATCTCATTCTAGCTAGGGCATGTCGTTTGCCTAAAATGATAAGAAACTGGAGTATGGTACAGATGATCTGTTTAAATCCCCATCAACACTTTTCTGAGTTATCATTAGGAGAGATACCAGTCTCTCTGTAGACTCATTCTATATTGTCCTATCAGACACAGTGTAAACAATATATTTTATTACACAGCATCAATCTTAAACCATAGTATTGGCTGCTGGATCAGTAATGTAATACTATAAAATTAACACACTAAAAAAATTCACTCATCATCACAATCTGCATTGGCGGATGTTGCCAACTGATCATAAAATGCACGCTTCTCTGAATCACAAAAGGTTCTTTAGGACCTGCAGATTAGTGACAAAATTATAATAAGAGAACAGATGACATGGAGCATGTTCCATTGTTTCGCATGGACCCTGGTTGTTTTTTCATTGTATAGCCTTTTTTAAAGTGCTCATAATTCGTGACTGATCATTCTATCATTGTAGAATTTTACACATTAAGTCGACATTTTAACATTACAAATTAAGGGGCATAACTCCAAATTTTCAAAAATGTGACTGATCTGTTTTTTCATTGAACCCTTCAATTTAAGAAAGTTGTCAATAAGGGGCAATAACAATTAATACTTACTGTTTACAGTTTTTCAGAGTATCTGCATATGAGGACACTTTATAATTTGAGTAAAGATAGCAATATCTGTTGGACAACGTCCATCCTGTAATACAAAAAAAAAAAAAAAAAAAAAAAAATAAACCTCCACTACATTGCGTAAAGATCAAACCAATCTCTTATAATGGAGCTCAACAAGAAACACCAAGTTTTTCAATGACATCACAAGAGAACATTGATTAATCAATCATCAACCATTTGATGTCAAACATTTATTAATTCCGAGTCTACATTTCCCCAACAATAGTGACTTTCCACCATGGACAGGGCAGCACGTACTTTTACATTTGATCGACTAGTGGTGGGACATTGGTTGGGATAGGATAGGGATCTAATAGGTCTGACTAGGTGGTTTGATGTTGCAACCCAAGTAGCTCTCACTGATCCAAGTCCTGACCCATCACATGATGGAGGACTAAATAGACACTTTGCCGAGATGTTTTCTATTAACACGTCTTTTAATGACTAAAATTACATAACAAAAACATTTGTGTTTAGAATATCAGTATCTGCATATTAAATGTTTGTCTTATGCCCAAATTAATGCAGTAGATCAAATTATATAATTTTGTTGTATAAGGAATGCCTTTAACATGCTATGTAATTTAATACAAGTTATTTCAGAGCAGATTTGTTTTCTAAACTGAACACAAAATTTTTATTTTTGTGTTTTCGAAACACTTCTTAGTCAAAACTGAAATTTACAAAAAAACGTGTGTTTTTTTGTAAGAGGATAGGACCAACTATAGTTTGAGGTACTAACACCAGGACCACCAGAAACCACTAAATATTCAGACACTGATATAAGCCCTATTTAATATCTAATTTTAATTGGTAAAAACGTCCAATAGAGAACTGTTACAATGGCAGCAGAATCTGTACAGTCATTATCATAAAATGAAAGAAATATGAACACAATGTGCAGAAATTAAGAACCTGCTCCCCATTAGATGTTTAAATATCTGTAATACACACCTGTTGAACATGGATTGGAGGCACTGACGTCCTCTGTAAACGAGAGATAATTATCATGAAACAGAACACAAAACAAACAGTTATTTTGTGATGCCAACGCCTACTATTAATTTTTTAGATTTTTTGAGACCAATGGAAAAAACTAATTTTATGCCAACAGAAATGAATAAGATTAAATTGATCAAAAGCAAGAACTTTTGGTAAATAATTTTTGATTGTACAAACATTACTCTCTCCCACCCCATTTATCTTAAAGGCTAAACAACAATGAGTTTGACAATTATTCCAAGAGGCTGACAATAGCCTAGTTCAATAAAGAAAGATGGATGTATCCAAGAGTGGGCAATACATTTTTTAAAAACACTTGAAAAAACCCCTCTAAGATTTAAAATGGACCAATCAACAATTAAGAGATGAAGTTACCTTTTGCAAAAATCGTTAACCACTGACACCAGCCAGTTCAGCATGGGCAGCAATTGGATGTCTAAACTCACAATTGTATGGGTTGCAGTTGATGCACCGACATTAGTTTATCAACAGATTAGATTAATACACCAACATATTCGTAGGTTTGTATGTTATACCTACATTCATTTATCTCCACCTATATCTACATAGTTGTAAAATTCATAGGTGGATCCAAGGTAAGACCAGAACACTCTCCCACTCAACTATTCAAGTGTCCTTTTTTCTCATTGGGATATCCCTTTGATGAATTGATCCATGTGCCCTTTCCCAGTTGGTTCCACCCCCAAAAGAACTATTTCCTGGATCTATCCCTGTAAATATATGACATTAATTGTTTAATTAAAAAAAAACCCACCCACAAAAGAATGCCTATATCTATTAAGTTTAGATTTATTCAAGCTGCCTTGGAAGTGGCAGTCCTTTTAATGGCAAACACCCAAAAGTGAATTATCCGAAGAGGCAGTTCTGCCAAAACTCTTGAGTGTCATGTGCAGATGTGTTTGACAATGTTATGTTTTTTGTGTGTTCCCTTCGACAATTCGGAGCGAATAAATTTGTTTATTCTGCATCATTCATCATTCTTGAATACCCATTTACTGTGTAACTGCTATATAACCTTTTTCATCATCAATACTTTGAAGGCACTAAATGTCTTAACCGTTCAGATGGACATAATAATGGTAACATTTTAACATGGCATTTGATAATGATAGTGAAGAAGTGGAGGGCATGTTATTTTAAATTAATGAAATTGGTTAAATGGAGGGGCAAATGAATTTAAGAAAACTGCAAAATCGTACCCAGTAGACACACAGGGATGTTCAATGTACTCAAACCAGCTGTCCCTTCATTAAACACAGCATCATACCTCAGTTCTAAAATGGAAAAATGGTGAATATATAGGTGAATGAATGAATGTTTAACAACACCCCAGCACAAAAACTACATCGGCTATTGGGTGTCAAACTACGGTAAAGGCAAAACTTAGTGATGGTCAACATCAATATAAAAATTCAACAGTTAAATAAAAAAACCCAGTGTAATATCACAGATGGGTAATATTAAAATTTAGAATAAAAGTCAGTATCATGGAAAAATTGTAATAAACGTCCTGGATGGAATGGAAAGGATTCCATTTCATTTCGTTGTCCAAATAGGTCTTCTCTAGTTTCCTTGAGATGAGTACACGCCACCAAAATGTGGCGTACCATCAGAGTACACTGACAGTGTTCACACTGAGGTGGAGGATGTCTCTTCAAGATAAATGAATGGGTCAAGTAGGTATGACTCATGCGAGCACGACACAATACTATTTTATCCTTCCTACACTGCCTATAGGACTTCCACTCTCCCAAGACTGGCTTAACAGCATAAAGCGTGTTCACAACTGCACCGTCCCAATCATTTTGCCAAGTTGAAAAGATAAATTGATTGATACTATGTTTAAAATCAGTATAAGGAACACCAACCCTGGCATGAAGCAATTCCAAAGCAGACTTGGCAGCTGGATGATGCCAACATGGCTGGACACCCAACAGAATACAATGCCTTTATTGGCAATGGATAAAAAGACACACTTTGGTATGACAATCCCAATTAAGGAATGGTCCATCTTCACATTTTGTAAAGCTTGGAGACATGAAAGTGAGTCGGTAAAAATAATAAATTTGGATGTAATTGAATCCTTGATTTCTTCTAAGGCTTTAATAACTGCCCACACTTCAGCAATAAACGGAGTCCGGTAATCACATGGAAATTGTGTCTGATGGAAAAACTGTAGCACAAGCCACAAAATTCCCATCCCGTGATCCATCTTTATAAACAGGAATGTAATCACGATACTGTCTTGAATTTCCATGAAACATTGTCTGTATACAACAGCATCTGTACGATCTTTCTTCAGATGCGCAATATCAAACATAATTTTAGGTGGTGTAATACACCAAGGTGGTAAAATAAAATATGAAGGTGTTTCCAAAATGTCTGTTAAATCAATGTTGGAAATTTACAAAAAACCAGCTGAATGCGAAGACTAAATGTATGAATAGCATTCGGCCTTGCATCAAACAACTTCACATATTTGTTATCAAACACCGCATTATGTGTAGGATATTTTGGTCATGATCTAATTTTGGTAGCATACTGCAGAGAAAGCTGTGCATGCCTAGCACCCAAACAAGGTTCGTGTGCATCAGCATACAAGCTCAGGTGATATTCTAAAAGCACCAGGACAAAGCCTATGTCCCTGATTGTGTAAAGGATCTAGCATCTACAAGTAAGACATGCTCGCCGGCCCATACACGATGCATCCATAATCAAGTTTGGACCTCACACGAGATCTATACATACGGAGCGTAACCTTTCAGTCTGCTCACCATTCTGTATTACCAATAACTTTTAAAATAGAGCTTTTAAGCCCTTCTTTCTAACATATTTAAGATGGGGCACAAAAGATGGCATCCTGTCAAATATAACCCCAAGACGTTTGGTCTCCTACACGACTGTAATTGGATTTTTGTTGAGAAACAACTGTGGATCTAAGTGGAGACCTCTTTTCTGGCATATACCGGGGATGCACATATTTAATCTCCCTAATTTTTTAGCTCATGGGCTAAAATTTGGAAATAAAATTAAGTGATGTCTCTTCCCGGAAAGACCCTAAAACGCGTTGTTTTAAAAAAATATATAAACAGCGTTGTAAGAGGATATCACATTTATAAAACACACTGGACACAAGTCGTAGGAGATGTTCTGGTGACGGAATGTGACAATCTCAAACCGTTTGACAGACATGCTGTGTCTGTGGAGCACAATAACATTATAATAAGACATATTCCCGTAGAACATAGTAAGTTGTGTAAGTTCTTTATTTTACATGGCAGCGCTTTTCAAATCCAAATTTTATCAAACAGATCTTCTCGATCAAACTTACCACACGGAGGGTTGGAAATTCCTGTGAATTTCATATTCATTGGTGACAAAAGTGACTTTAAAAAACTAAAAAAACTTATTAGTCGAAATAACTGTTGATATTAATTAGATTATGGCTTCAAGAAAGTCATTCACCTTGTCCCAGAAAAAACAGAAGCTGTCTGAAAGTTGAATGTGAATATGATGGTAATATAAACAGGGTTTCTAAAGAACTGAACATTGACAGAAAGAATCTTTGAAGATGGTTAAAAGTAGAAGTAACCATGTCGAACAATGACGATAAACAACATAGACGAATGGGTAATACTGGACGCAAACCCACAAGAGCCAGAGCTTGGGGAAGCTTTGATAAGTTGGTTCAGGGAACAGTGAACACAAAAGTACGCCGTGAACTATATATCTATGAGGGAGGAGGCACTATGTCTAATGAACGAGTTTGGTATTCCCAGGTATATCTAGTTCAGAGAATAATAAAGCCTTGATCACCTTCGTGGTGAAGAGCTGCCGAGTGTGGGACTTGACAAAATGGATGAAACACTGTGTTTATATTGACATGACTAGACAGAATACTCTCAAGTGTGTTGGGACTAACAATGTAGGCGATCTCACTACTGGGCATGGCAAGAATCGCTTTACAGTTGTATTGTACATTTGTATGGATGGTCGTAAACTCAAAACAATGGTGATACTTAAGAATTTGGTTAATGTCCCAAAATGTAAAATCCCACGGAATATTGAACTCTTTGTTTCAAAAGGAGGATCCATTAATGAAAGTTTGATGTTATCTTGGATTGATTCTGTCTTTAAAGCTCCTGGCAATTTGTTTGCCAGTGCGCCATCTCTCCTCGTGGTGGATAGCCACAGGAGTCATTACAATGACACGGTCATCAAGGCACTTAAATCATTGAACGTGGCTACCAATTTGATTCCACTCAAGACTACTTCCTATCTTCAGCCATTAAATGTGACAGACGGGTTCAACGCTCCCTTTAAGGCCGCCATGAGAGCTGTGTGGTAAAACTGGCTCATCAGTAGGGACAAGGAGTTTACTCCTTCTAGCAACAGGAAAAGACCGCTATGTGAGGTTCTGCTTCAAATGGTGTCCATATCAGAAGCTGTTGTTATGAATTCCTTTAAACTGTGCAGTGCGGGAAAGTTCCCGTTGAACGACTCAACTCACGACTACAAGATACTTTACAGTCTGACCCTTGTCTGGTTCTGCCAGAAGAGGCTTGCCCAGATGAAGACGATCCTTTTCTGTCAAAAGATCCATGCTCAGATGACTCATGCGAAGATGAATGACAAATTAAAGTGTTACTTTTGATTATCTTTCAAGTTATAGTTTCTTACAATTTAATTAACATTCATTCATATATTGAAATGTATTCACTTCTCTCTTTGTGAATGTTGTTGTACTAATGCAGAATGAACACTGAACATTGATGGTAATCTGTTCCCAAACAGGCTTTGTGCTGATGATGAAATACACATTTAAAATAAAAAATACAACAGAAAAGGTTGAGTAATATTGTATTATTCGTTAATTTTCGTGTTTAGGTCCTGGGCTTAAGTACCTGCAGCTCCAGTATGCATACAAACTGTTTTTGCCCTTGACAATCTAAAGCCATTAAGAGCTGCCTGTTGATGAAGTTTATTCAAACAAAGCTGCAACTTACGTTCAATTATACTCATATTGGACGTTTTATAGCAACTATAGCAAATTTAGCAAAATAATCGACATAACGAGCAATCACTTGGTGTGGCTGTTAATTTTCACAGAAAACAAACTTACTGACAGGATGCTACCCTGGGGTACATACATCTCTTGTGGGTAAATATCTGACAAAGTCGAGCCCACTCGGACTTTAAAAAATCCATCTTTTAAAAATTGAGAAATAAAAGCTGGATGTCAACCTCTTAGGTCCATGCCATGGAGGTCATTTAAAATCCCATACTTCGACGTGGTATCATACGTGGTATCATACCTTTCAAATCTAACAAGATGATCAATCGTGCTACGTCTAGATCTGAACCCACATTGCAAGTTAGTAAACAATTTATGGGAGTCAAGATACCAGACAAGTCTATCAAATGCAACTTGTCAAAGCGGTTAGGCAATAACTAGTAGGTTTAGTTGGATCCTTACCAATCTTGGAAATAGGAATAATAATGGCTTTCCTCCAATCAGAAGGAAAGTCACCAGAAATCCAGATATTGTTAAACATATTTAAATGAACCATCAAAGATGATTCAGCTAAATGTTATAATAACTGATAATGAATTTCATCTGATCCTATTGAAGTTTCATGGACTCGATGAAGAGTATCCTGCATTTCTGCCATAGACTGTTCTTCAGCTTTAGTTCAAACAGATTTAAATGCATCTGTGCTGAAAGCAGAAGATGAATTATGAGACGTAACATCCATATCATTGACTGACAAATGATGAACTGTATTGTTTACGGATCCTGTTCCAAACAGATTTCACTATGTTTGTGAATTCAACTTTAGGATAAACGTTCTCCAAGATGATTTCTTACTCTGTCTGATCGTTCTGCGAACTTTAGCCTTAGCAATATGATAAGCATCCAGGTTATCCTTTGTAGATTCACATTTGAACTTCTCAAGGAACCTGTTTTGTTATTTCAGTGCATCCTTGCATGTGTCATTAAACCTTTGTTTATTGAAACGCTTTGGTACTGCGAAGTCTTAGGAATAGTTTCATCTGCAATGTCCTTCAAGATGGAAGTAAACAAAGACCTGTGATGATCAGCACCAGTAATAGCAAACTGTTGCAGAGAGTGCTGCACAGATGCTGAAAGTGACCCCAACTTACCTCGCCAACTTCCACCTTTGAGCCCTTTTAAGTGATGGAGGTGCATCATTCTCCAAAATATTGGGAAAGTGGTCACTTCCACAAGGGTCTGGGCCTACTTTACTGGAGAAATCAACAAAAAGTGAAGGACTACAAAGGGTTAAGTCTATAGAAGTGAAAGAACAACTAGCAGAATGAAAATATATATCACTTAACATTAAATAAAAATAAGCCATTTTTGAGAATTAAGTCTTACATTTGTTTACCTCTAATATTAATATCCTCGCATCCCCACAAAGTGTGATGACCATTATAATAGGGAGTAGGCAGCTGGTCAGTAAGATCTTGAAGGACCCTTGGTTTAAAATTAAAATGGTTTCGAGAAGGTAAATAAATTGAACATTGTGCATAAGTTGTGTATACGTTTTATGAGCCGCAACTTTTACAGCCACAGCTTGTAAATTACTGGTTATGTTTTTGCCCTCGGCAGTTCCACTGAATGACTGAATTGGTCATTGGGAGGAAGTATGGGTGTAATATTTTTCTTTGGTAATTTTTTAGATGGAGGATGATCATAAGATGATACATCCATCTCGTGATCCAGATCAGCGAAAGATTTGTAAGGATTTTCTAAGGGAATAAGGTGGTTTCTCGTACTTCTTCAATCGACCAGAAGAACAATCCTTATTTGGGATCTTAGTGTCTTTACCCGACTTAGGTTTACTAGTTTTACTGGGACCTGGCTCCGCAGTTAAACCTTTCTGTGAATTCCTAGAATCCAAAGACACCTACGTAGATTTGATAAATTTTGTTTGAACAATTGTTGTAGCTTGCTTTTGAGTTTTATCAATGTCTGAAAGTTTTGTAAATCGATCATCTCCATTAGGCCAAGTTATATCCGTTTCAATGGCAACACTGGTTGTAGAAACCTTGACTACAGAAGCACATGATCTGCCTATCACCACAAATGTAGATGTATCTACAAGTTTTCTTGCCTCATAAAAAAGACAAATGCTTTTCAACTTTGACCTGCTATACCTGATTTTCAACTTTCCACCTTGGACATTCGTGTGAATAAGCAAAATGGTGGCCTCTGCAGTAGGTACATACCATATCATTTTGACATGCCTTGCTGTCATGATCACACTGACCACAACGAGCACATGTCAATCTGTTACTACATGTATTCTGCCCATGACCTAACTTTTGACACTTAAAATATCTTGAAAGGTACAACAGGTATTTTAAATACCCTGCCTTTATGAGTTTGGAAGAGTTTGGCACATTAAAAGTGAAAATCAAAGTATTCGTGGGAACAAGTTCATTATTCTGACGAACATTTATTCGCTTGACCAAAATACCATGTGAGGCAAGATTGCACAAATTTCATCCTCATTTACTCCCTCCAAGTCTCTAGAACGGATCACTCACTTTGAAGAGTTAAAGGAGGAATGTGGCACATTCCACCAACAAAGAGCCATTCTGCAATTTGCTCATTGCTTTAAGCTCTCCAGCAAGTCCTTGCAGAACCTTTTCAATTGCAAAGGGTGATAATTTCTGCTAGACCCCATTTTCGGATGATCTGATGACAAGGAAGCTTGACCAGGTTATGCCTGAAATTACCTTGGATTTTTTAACATTCAAAGTCATAGACTTCATCAGATGACAAAGAGTCCAAAAGCTCGATGTGGACCCGTTTAAGGGCCCCATCAGAAGTTATAAAGTTATAAAGGTGTTTTTAGCCATAATAAAAGCTCAAATGTTCATCAACCATGTCCCCACCCATCATAAAGTCCAACAAGGGGATAACCAGCAGACATTCATGCCAGGAACACATGGTTGACATACTCAGACAATAAAAAACAAATCACCTGACTGACCCTAGCTACTGCCCAAAGAGCGGCAAATGCAAATGAACATTGAAACAATGTTTCTTCTTGTCTAAAATAAATAAAACAAAGGATATCCGCTCTCGAGGTTGGCGTGACCAGCCAATTGATCAGGTCGGGCCTCCCTGACCACCCGTCTGGCTAACTCTAGGCCAAAGTTGTGTCTTGTCATACCCATAGATATGCGCCCAACTCAACCAACAGGATCCCATCATCCAGCGTTATGGGATGCACCTCACGGCCAACAAGGTGCTCCAAAAGGGGAAGAATATATAGGAGAAATATATTAGCAAACATTTGAACCATTTCTCCTGTATACAAGTAGTTTCAGGATAATACATCTTGAGACAGAAACCCAGTTGTGAACACATATTTAAAGAAAAGTAAAACTGCCCCATAGTTACTCAGATTACTGAAGTTTAAAATTTGGAAATTGCTTTATACATGAAAACTTTTTGTTCTACACTCCAAACAAATGAAAAGGAAAAAGATATGTGAAAGATAACTGTTTTATTAATTTCCTAGAGCACAAATCGCATTCATTTGGTAAGACATTTTTTTCGTATTTTAACGTACAAATATATGTGAGTGATAAGGCTTCTGTCAGACATAATACATCAAACTAGATAAACGTACCTGTGTAAACTGATGGGTCTGATCCCTGAACCCAATAGTCACGTACTCCACTGTGACCAAACAAATATATATGCTGAATAACTTCATTCTGTTAAAATAAATTTTAAAAAACCATGTTAGGGTGGTTCCATAAATGATCATGTTGAGAGGCGACTAGGAATTTCTTCCACACTACCCACTAAATGGTAAAATAGTGTATTTCTATTTCCAATAACAATCCAATTTGCAGCTTTGAGCATTATTGTGTGAAAGGTGTGCTAAAATAAAGAAATTGGTAATGAATGAATGTTTAACTAACAACACACCAGCACAAAAACATTAATAAAAAAAAGAAATCGGCTATTGAGCATCAAAACAGGTACGTGACGATCAATTTAAAATTCCAAAATAAATGGTTTAGACAGCTATGAATGGTCGCATTTATGAAAGGCTCAATGAATTATATTTTTATTAAATGTGAAAGTCTCAGTAAATTATATTAATATTAAATGTGAAAGTCTCAGTAAATTATATTAATATTAAATGTGAAAGACTCATTGAATTATATTAATATTAAATGTGAAAGGCTCAATCAATTATATTAATATTAAATAGGAAAAAGACAACATAATTGCTAGATTTTCTACGATTGTTTTAAACTGGATTTCCATAACCACATGATTAAAAACATTTTAATTTTTAGTTCAATATTTAAACGAAAAAAACTAATTTGAATGGTATACCAACATTATGATATTCATGGCATCCTAGTAATATTTCAACCTTGGATAGGAATCTTCGTTTAATAATGTACCCATTTTAAAAATAATGAAATTCATCAGCATTCTCTAAAATATTATAACTGCACTTTCATTACCGGCACATAAAAATGTATGTTATGTACCATTTGTACTGGAAGACATGCTTCTATATCTATATTCTGTATTGGGATATTTTGAATTTGTAAAGGTGGTATGTGATCTAGTTAAACGATTTACCTTAGTTGCGGCAGTAATGGGTGCCAGTCTACCATTTCTTGTCCAACAGGCATACTGTGCTTCTCTAAAGGTAGCACGGTCAGGCAAAACAGCATAGCAAGTTTGGGAAGTTCCAATGCGATTGCCATAATCATTTGTTCCACATTTGCCTGAAACGCAATAAGAGTTCTATACATGTATATCCAAGGAGATGTGATAAATAATGTTGCATACTTTATACAACTGAAAATAAAGGAAAAGGAAAGGAAAGGTTTTATTTAATGACACTCAACACACTTTATTTACGGTTATATGGCTGTCGTCACTTCATAGGCTACTCTTTTCGATTAGCAGCAAGGGATCTTTTATTTACATCATCCACATACATGATAGCACATACCACGGCCTTTGATATACCAGTCGTGGTGCACTGGCTGGAATGAAAAATGGTCCCACCGATGGGGATCGACCTTGACCGACCACGCATCAAGCGAGTGCTTTACCACTGGGCTACATCCCTGCCCCACAGCTGAAAGTAAATTTACAACCTAAAAATATGTGTAATTATTCAAGACACTCTAATAATATTTTGAAATACAGCTAATGCATACTATACTAAGTCAAATAAAGTTTAGCAATTTGATAAATGCTTTTATCCTATAACTTACCCATGATATCCATGTCAGAAACCCATGTGATAATTTTAGTTTATTAACCCGGTTAATAATGGTATTCAAATTTGCAAGGTCTCTAAGTAATGTGTTGCTGTGGATGGGTCATTTGCTTACAAGCCAACAAGACCTGTGTACCTGAGCGCAACGTTTTCAAAGATTTAGTTAAAATGCGTGACATCAAACTAATTTGTGCTAATCGTGATGACGTCATATTACGGATGGCAGCGACTTTAGTAATGTGATTTACTAAAAGTTTGATTAAAATGTTATTTTAGAAGTGTTATAGGATAAATAGAATTCACTACTCGTATTTTTACTATGTAAAATATCAACCTTGTCTAGTTAATCGGTATTTGTCTCGGCATAGCCTCGACAAATAGCGATTGACATAGACTCAGTAGATATTTAAAAAATACTCATGACGAATCCTCTATATATAAAAACTGTAAATGTTCAAGAGATGTTCTAATACAAAATGAAGTGTAACTGCCCAATCATTGAATGTAGCCTGTAATTGTAATGTATATGCAATGTAGTCCCCCCCCCCCCCCCCCAAAAAAAAAAAAAAAAAAAAAAAAAAAAATTGTATTGGTATAGTATGTAGTAGTTTTGACAGATCTGATCATCTATGACCTGAACGTCTATAGTCAAGAGAACGATACCCTGGTTAGTGAAGTGCATGGTTAGTGGAGTGCAGTCTTGGTGACATTTCAATGTGTTGTTAACACTCTCCCTAGATTTGAGCAGATACTCAACTACAAACCTTATAAACACTATGCCACCGATGCCAGGTGTTTAACAGATTTGCAAGAAGGAGACTTTTATGTGCACATTTATATGATGGTTTCACGATCATAACAGCCGTAATTTATCATCAGTTTTAATATTTTTCACCGATGTTATCTGCATAAATTTGTTAATACATGTGAAAATAAATCTAAGTGAAGGATGCAATGATGAATGATGAAATCACTTACTTGTGGTGGACGCCGACCCAGTGATCTGGCACAATGGTCGTTTTGCCTTTATTGAAGCAGCTGTTCGCCACTGGAATACTGATGCCACTTCAAGAACTGCATTTGGGTATAAGAAACAAGAACAGTTATAATTTGAACATCTCAAATGTACTGAGTAACAGTCAGAAATACTAGAGCCCCAAACTGATCATCTAACCCACATCTAGACTTGAATCTCTAATTATATCACACACATGGTGTTACTCATATATATGGTGTTACAGTCCTCTATTAACAGTTACCAGGCTAAGTTGTACGAGCACCAGAACAGAAATAAATCCTGAAATCATTGTATTATAGGATATTTAAAAACACAAATTATCAATTAATAGCATTGAAACGTACTGCCCTGATTAACATGACATTAAATAGTCCACGATCTTAACCGCTGGACCATCAGGACTTCTACAAAACATTTAACCCTATTAACCCAAATTAAGAATGTACTCAGAAACTGTCTGAAAGTAGTGCAACAGGTTTGCATTAGTATTCTGCAATATTGGACTACAATTTAAGTTACAGTTTGATACGTTCATGATACTATAATGCAATCTATAGGACATGAAAGAATAAATGTTTTATGAAACCCCAGCACACAACTACGCAGGTATTGTGCGTCAAAGGTAAGCTACATTATGGGATAATATGGCCATGGCCATAATCCTCCGAAACTTACCTATATCCATCATCTGATGGTAGCCCATTCACATGACTTATGTTTCATGCAGCCACAATGAGGTATACATCAAAAAAGGAATATTTAAAGCAACCCTATAATGAAAGTACTCATTGTTTTCGAAATTGTACTTATGCATCAAAATCCCTTAACATTTAAAACTTGACAAGAATTTTGCAGAATTAATGTCTATCCTACCATAAACTTGTTTAAGTTTGTTAACCGTTGCATCTATATGTATTCATCTCAACACACGTTTTAAATAAATTGAACTTAATTCTTAAACATAAAGTTTCCTTCATTTCAAATACTTACACACAAAATCAGTGTTGCCAACGTTAGTTTTGAAGTTGTTGTATGCACCAAGGCTGCTTCCATCCATCCACTGAAAGTTACCTTCAGTCATCACATCAGACAGTCCGATCCACACATCAGATTTGGATGGTCGAAGATACATTTCCAGTTTTGTCTAACACAAAAACCCCAAACAACCTCCATAAGGCTTGCACACAAATTAGGCGACATAAAACAATACTAAAATATTTTTCTAATAAATTGACAGTCCCTAAATTACCAGTTTTTCAACCTATTTATGAAAAACAAATTTTCAAATAGAAAGCATTTAGTGATGTTCTAATGATCTAGGGGTTACGGTCACGGAAAGTCTAATGCCATGTCAATCGATGCAGTAGGTTTGAATCATGACAACTGACACCATTTTTAAATATTGCATAAAATGTTTTATCAAGTAAAGCCAAGCAATATTTCATTACTGAACATGAAATTGGCATAGCATCCTTAACATTCTCTGTAGAATCCACTTAAGGTTATCAATGTATGGTGTACCTATTAAATTTGCCAGTTGCATATTCAAAACTGGAAATAAAAATATTTTAAAGCACTGATACACGAATATTCTGAGACTAAGTTTACTATGGTGTGATTTCATTTGTGTTTTTACATTTAGTGAGAGACAATGTGGCATGTCTGGGGAAGATTTGCCATGTAGATAATGAATAGTGTACTTTTGAATATTGTAGGTGCTCTTGTTCTGTTGCACCTCCTCCCTAAAACAATTCTGAATCCGATTCAGATCTTTGTGATATAATGATACAAGTTCCCATATTTCATATACAGCTTCAGTATGCGATATAACTGAAAATCAAAATTATCTCACATTTAGTACACAAAAATGTTATATAATGCATTTACATCTATTTATGTAAACAGTTGAATAATCCAAAATTAGGCATGGAAAGACAACTTGTATTACATGAAACTCTCGGTTATGGTTCTTGATCAAAAATCTAAAAGTGCGATGTTAAGTAAGACATATTGGTAATTATAATTAATCAACGAAGATTCCACTAAATAACTCTCCATCCCACCAAGTTGTATAATTTTGGTATTCACTAGTAAAGTTTTAGTATTCGCTTAATTTGAATATTAAGCAGTACATGGCATTAATTCGTATAATGTTGCCCACATCTTTGATGACATGGTAATAAGCTATTTATCAGTAATAATTTTGTTAAATTTAATTACATATATTGTTAAGATATGTATAGGAATATTGTCAGTTCTCGTCATTTATTACGTCACCAATAAATGTTTGTTTTTTCCGTTCAACTAGCTGTTCATGTATTTTATTAATATATAAATCCGAGATGCAAAATGTGAAAACTAAATTATCATTATGTACCCTTTATTATAGACAACAAAAGACCATAAATCTGGATACATTGGCTTTATAGATAAAAAACGATATTTTTATTCAATATAACTTCACAAACAAAAACTGAAACTTATTCACTTGTATTAATGTTTAAAGTTTCAAAATTTATCAGTTTACGTAGTACTTTAAGGAAATAAAAATATATAAATGGCAATGTTTTAACATTTATTGTCACACACACACACACACATATATATATATATATATATATATATATATCTATCTATATATATCTATATATCTATCTATATATCTATCTACATCCACATCTATCTATCTATATATATATACACATATAATTAGGTCACCATGCATAATGCTAATATGATTTCATTTCTGGACCTTTCACTAAAATAATATTACCTATCTGTGATATTTGTATTTTTGCACAGTTCTTTACACTGTGTTTTTATTTAATTGTTGAATTTTTATGTTGATGTGAATCATTATTTAATATTTTATCTCTACCATAGTTTGACACCCAATAGCTGATGTATTTTTCGTGCTGGGGTGTCGTTAAACATTCATTCATTCATTCTTTCACTAAAATGTAATAAAAAATGGTCGAGTATTATTCTGATCATCTCACCATTGTGTCAGCACTGTCTATTTTGGCCAGGTGACCTCCCAGACCCACACACCGTTTTTCTCCCTGCACATAGTCCACTGGACTATCACCAAGATAGAAGCAGTTTCCGTTGATCTGAACTCCTGAGTTTCCAGGTCCACAAGTTGGAAGTACCGTGTCAGCAGCTATACGTGATAAAACAGTTTATAGGATTTGAAAAATATACGAGTGGCGCTTAAGTACACTTTGCATTTATAATTAAAAACACAACTAAATAGTTTATTACCGTAAGCACACTAGCTTGTTGGTCAATTAAAGTCTATAACATTGACAAATAATGGCTACGAGAGAGAGAGAGAGTAAGTGTTAAAATAATACTGTACCGAACATAAAAATTAAGTTTTAATTTATTCATAATTTTGTTTGCATCCATTAGTTTGTGATAAAATTATAAATATCTTGAGAAGTTGTAAACATTGTCGGCCCACATTATTTACAGAATTTTATGAAAAAATGCAAATATTCACGTTTGTTATTTATATATTAACTAATAATTACCATTGCCTGTAGAATAAACTGAATTTTTCATCGTCCCGCCACATATCTTGCTAGAATCGCCAGAACATTGTTTTTCACAGCCTTCGCTGTCTTCACCAAATATACCATAAGCATTGCCACAGAAACATTGGTTTCCATTCTGTACAGCTGCATACTGATATCCACGATAGTAACATCTGCAAGGTCAATGTAATGATACATATGGTGGGAAGATAAGACACTCTGTATTGTACACACATTGGCATATACACTCAATTTTCATAAAACGGGTGGGTGGGGGGTGCATGTGTGTGTTTGGAGGGGGGGGGGGGGGGGTGCAGACTGATTTTTGGCCAATTAAACAAAAATGCCGGAATCTGGATACAACATGAATTACAACCAATATTAAGAGTAGAATGACGAAAATAAATGGATAAAATTATAAAGCCAGCTCAGCTTTCTCTAATGACCATCGTTGTTGCCCGAATTTTGTAGATTTGTTCCAGTATTAGGGGGTCAGTTCTCTCCCCCTCCCCGACGCAAACACTTATGTGGACAAAATTCCATTTACTATTAGCATCGTAATATATGTATAAAATTATGGGGTGTAATGTCAGCAAGGCCGTACCAGAGGCGCAGTTGCCCCCCAAAATAACCAATTTCCGATATTAACTTTTATGTAACCTCCCTGAAATGACTGTAAAATGAGCCTCAAGATTTTAAAATTTACTGGAGAGTGGGTGGGTGGGCATGCCCCCGGATTTCTTGTGCCTTCCGTGCTCGTTCGTTCCATTAATTTATCTGCCCTTCTATACCAAACTATCCTAGCTACGGTCCTGGTCAGTACAGATTGAATATCAGTGTACAGTTTTGAGTCTACTTACCTCTCTATACAGACTTCTGGAGTCATGGAGCCCGTTAGTAACCATCTCTCATAAGGTAAGTCACGAATTTGTGTGTCTCTGAAACATCCCATGTATTCAATGGAGCCACGATCTAGAAACAAAAAATACATACATGACAGACAGTGTTCATGTGTGGTGTACAACATTTTAATGAACAGGTGTGCGTGGGAAGGAAGGAAATGTTTCATTTAACGACGCACTGAACGCCTTTTATTTACGGTTATATGGCGTGGCGTGGGACACATGGTTAAGGACCACACGGACATTAAGAGAGGGAAACTCTTTTCGATTAGCAGCAAGGGATCTTTTATATGCACCATCCCCACAGACACGATAAACATATCACGGCCTTCGATATACCGGTCATGGTGCAGTGGTTGGAACGAGAAATAGCCTAATGGGCCCACCGACGGGGATCGATCCTAGACCGACCGCGCATCAAGCGAGCGCTTTACCACTTGGCTACGCCCCACCCACCAATGTGCTTGAGAGTTGAATGGCACTGCCAACTACATAAAAAAAAAAAGAAGATATTTTGTTTAAAACTCCGAATATTGCACCATTTTGTAATTTTGAAACAAAACCTTGGATCATATTTTCCAGGTAATTGGGTCAAAGACTTCATTTTCCAATATTTATCATAGCTTAGTAAGTTAAATGGTACAGCGTTCATCAGAGGGTACTAAGTAAAACAAATGAACTTCGGCAGACACTGATTTGTATTTTGATATTAAATTCCCCCAACTCGAAAACAAATCTTTATTACTTAATAAAAACAAGAAAACAAACCTGATGAAACTCAATGCTAGAAATGAAGGCTTAGAACAAACCAAATTGTCCAGATGCATGCATCGGCAAATCATAAGCTGAAGGTATACTACAAATACATTTTACTTATAAATGTTCTTACTTGGGTGAGTCACTGGGACTGGACACTGTGGTGCAAACTTGGGTACATTCTCTATACTCGGCACAACAGGCATACCAATACCCTAGACACAAACAGAACCATAATCAATATTAGATTACCAATGGTACAAGACAGTTTAACAGTCATGGCCATTATGGAATTGGTGCTAACATTTTAAAGTGACAGACCCTAGTTTTTAAACACTGCGACTATTTTCCACCGTTAAAGCCGTTTTTGTTAATTTAAATTTAGAGGTGATTACATTTTATTATTTACAATATTAATTTTTATACACCTGACGTGGTCCTGGTTATACAGATCACTGCGAGACCCCGAGATGCATAATTTATAATTCTAAAAATGCACTTTCGTCTGAGAAGTAATGGATATCGAGACAAGTTCTAATTTTTAGATGGTGTTTTCCGTTTAAACATTACAGACTTTAGCTTCTCTGTTATAAGGAAATGTTTTATTTAACGACGCACTCAACACATTTTTATTTACGGTTATATTGCGTCAGACGTATGGTTACGGACCACACAGATATTGAGAGAGGAAACCTGCTGTCGCCACTTCATGGGCTACTCTCTTCGATTAGCAGCAAGGGATCTTTTATATGCACCATCCCACAGACAGGATAGTAAATATCACGGCCTTTGTTACACCAGTTGTGGAGCACTGGCTGGAAGGAGAATAGACCCATGGGCCCATTTCTCTGTTATAACCGTAGCCAAATGCGTGTTGCAGGTTTGTACCAAACATGGTGTCCATTTTCACTGACTGAAACTAGGGCCTGCGCCTTTAACCGTTTACAATACATAGTCTTCAAAGTGACTGACAAAATCAATTCATATTTTCTAATGGTAGTTACTAACGCACAGACTTTCACATTAAATGGCAAGTTCTAATTGACAGAGATATGAAGACATGGCTTACCTCTGGAACTGTCTCAGATTTAGAGCACGGTTTTCTGCTGGGAACAGTTTCAGAACACTGTAAAAAATAATATACATACATAGGGTACTAATTTTAGTTTTGGTTTGTCCACGTTTTGTCCTAGATCGAATATCATTACGTTCTACTGTCATTGTATAATCCAACAAAAACAACTGACACAATTTCTTCTACTCTACTTCTGTCTGCGACATATCGTTAATGATTGTTTGGGGGGGGGGGGGGGGGGGGGGAATGTGATCAAAATAAGAGGGGTAGAATATAATTTCCATTGAACACAGAATACTTTAAAAATAACGTGAGATTAATAATACTCCATCACATTTTAAACCACGGCCATTACGTGTAATTATGTCATTGTCCACAGAAGATACTGCTCCCACTTAGCGATACCTTGTTCATTTCTCTTGATGAAAATATTTTCTCATGAAATGCCAATTTTAAAATTAACTTATGGTGCTTTTAGTGGAAACAATATTTAAAGTTTCATAACCTAAGCATGTATGAGATGTGTATAAACTTTACTACAGACCGGATACGACAGTTTCTATAGTAAAACATAAGTAGGAGAAATACAGGTATTTTTAGTGCTGTAGCTTTTGGATTTTCCACTGGCCAACATCACTGGCATGGCCATGCCCCAACAGCCCTCAATATATTTTTCCTGTCGCTCCATAATGACTTAATAGACACCGTGGTTGCAGCCCTCGAATAAAACCCCAATATAAAGTGTATAAACATACTCAGTTGGAACCTACTGCACCGATTCGCATAGCGCTTTAAAGGCTGCTACTTTGATCACTTGTCCACTGCGTTATCCACAAAAATGAAGCCCTTAGTTAACAAAGCTGAATGACACTGTTCGAAACTAATGTAACATTTTGATATTAATACACAAAAACTTTTATATTGTAACGGGGCTAATGATGCACTTGCGGACTAATAGTCCACCAGCAGAAACGTTGACCCAGTAAACCACCCTTGGTGGCGCAGTGATTAACCCATCGGACTACAGGCTGGTAGGTACAGGGTTTGCAACCCGGTACTAGCTCCAACCCAGAGCGAGTTCTTAATGGCTCAGAGGGTAGGTGTAAGGACACTACACCCTCTTCTCTCTCAGTCACCACTAACCAATTAACAACTAACCCACTGTCTTGGACAGACAGCCCAGATAGCTGAGGTGTGTGCCCAGGACATCGTGCTTGAACCTAAATTTGATATAAGCACGAAAATAAGTTGAATTGACCCAGTAAATTTAAATACACAATTGGCAGGATTCGAACCTACTACCCCGATTCGCGTGGCTACGTGAGACGACGGCATGTACTCACGGTATCTGGTTGTACTCACAGTATCTTGTTTTACTCACGGTATCTTGTTTTACTCACGGTATCTTGTTTCTTGTAAGGTGCAGCTCCTGTATAGGCTGCGTCAAAGCAGTCAGCAGGGGTCGAGCCGCCGCCATTTCGGATTATAGTTATAGTAGGACAATGTAGGCCTGGACAGACCTCTCCATCTATGGAGTCATGGAAACCAACAAGCTTAATAAACAGTAATCTGAAATAGAAACAGTAATGTGTAAATGTATATTAGGAATAATAAAAGAAAAAAAGCATCCTGAAAGTACCACTAAAGCAATACATGTTCCCTACCGGGCCTCAACTCGGGGGGGGGGGGGGATGTTTTATCCTAATTCACTTAAATTACAACTTTGCTATGTTAAAACATTTAAAGGGACATATCCTAGTTTTTAAACATTAAGACATATTTTTCACGATTAGAGCAGTTTATGACAACTGAAATCAAACATTGTTTATATTTTATTGTTTAGATTATCCAGTTCTGTACAACCGAAGTGTTATTGACCATCTTGGTGTTTCTAATACCACAAAATGCATTTTTCATATTTTTAAAAATGCACGTGCGTGTGAGTAGTAACGGTTATGGAGTAGAGTTCTAGTCTATTTTTAAGGATATTTTCCTGTTTTATCACACTTTCTTGTTTCACTCTGTAGTAGCTTTATCCAAGTGAGTTACAGGTTTGTATATTAATCAAACTTAGTCCATATTTACTGGTTGAAACCAAGTTCTGTGACTTTAATACATAATTGGACGGGATGTAGCCCACTGGGAATGCGTTCTCTTGATGTGCCGTCGGTCTTGGATCGATCCCCGTCGGTGAACCCATTGAGCTATTTCTCGTTCCAGCCAGTGCACCACAACTGGTGTAACAAAGGCCGTGGTATGTACTATCCTGTCTGTGGGATGGTGCATATAAAAAACCTTGCTGCTAATCGAAAAGAGTAGCACATGAAGTGGCGACAGCGGGTTTCCTCTCTCAATATTTGTGTAGTCCTTAACCATATGTCTGACGCCATATAACCGTAAATAAAATGTGCTGAGTGAGCCGTTTAATAAAACATTTCTTTTTTCTTTTTTAATTCATAATTATTGAAATAAAGTGTTAATCTGAAAAATCTAAACAAATGCACCACTAGAGCGTATTAATCAATCAGCTCCTGGATGTCAAACATTTGGTATTTCTGACAGTCTTAGAGGAAACCCATCACACTTTCACATTATATCAGCAAAGGAATATTGTATATGCACTTTTCCACTGACAGAAAACGCACATACAACAGCGTTTGGTAATGGCCAACTGCAGTTGTGGTGCACTATCGGTGAATGAGTTAACCGACGTGGTTCGATCCTGCGATGCATGTACCTCAGGCGAGCTGATCAACCGAGCTAAATCCCAGCCACCTCGATAAATAAAGCCGAATACTTTAGGCAATTATAATACATACCCTGAAGCAGAATCCCAAAACCATGCCTTTCCAGTGGTATCACTATCCAACTCCGTGATTGAAGATACTGAAAACATCGTGACCTTCGCCAGCTGTGACCCAGTTACTTCGAAACTTGTAACACCTTTTGAATAGCAGATGCCAACACGAATCATATCACCACTGCAAAAACAATTCACAAGACACTCACTGATGATACATAATTAGACTACTAAACATATGGATAGAAAAGTAAGTTAAAATGGGCATGTTTTATCAGGGTACTGTATTTGAGTAAAACAATTTTTATGAGTGACAGACCCGTAGCCAGGGGATCGGAGGGGTGTGTGTGTGTGGGGGGGGGGGATCAGACGATCCCACCCCCGCAGGATTGAGAGTTCCGCTCTAATGAAAAACAAATCGAGTTTTACAAATGAAATTCCTTGTCCCCAAATGACCGGGATAACGTAGCAAGAACGTCTGTCTGAGGTTCCATTTGCTGAAGGTTCGATCCTCCTCAGTGGGTCCGTTTGGTTATTTCCCGTCCCAATCAATAATCCATAACTGGTCCATCAAAGGACGTCGTGTGTGCTATCCTGTTTATGGGATGTGGGAAGTGCACAAAAAGATCCCTTGCTGTTATTTGGAAAGAGTAGCCATGTGACGACAGCGGATTTCATCTGTGATCAAGTGCCATCAAATAACCGCTGATTAGTAGTCAATGTGTTCCAGTAGGCTTAAATTAGTTAAATTTTTTTGTCATGTATAATTTATTATAAATACATTGGTACGACTGAAATCAAACGGTTTGTTTTTTTGTCGTGGCTCTGTGACCAGGCAATTTTACATGCATACCACAACTTAATGCAACTTATTAACGTATATTTCATAACAAAAGTTAGTGT
The DNA here is from genome assembly GCF_016097555.1 of Gigantopelta aegis. NCBI lineage: Eukaryota > Metazoa > Mollusca > Gastropoda > Neomphalida > Peltospiridae > Gigantopelta > Gigantopelta aegis. Next base: position 22,272,142 of record NC_054712.1, read on the forward strand.
ATTATTCTCGAGTGTAACCGGCGTCTCACATTGTTTGGCAAGGGGTTATATATATATATATATATACATATACATATACATATACAGTCAAATCTGTCTTAAGCGGTCACACAAGGGAGTAGGTAAAAGTGGGCGCTTAATACAGGTGGCTGCTGATTACAGGTTGCGACATTAAAATGTTACTTCCCTGAAAAGACAACTGGACTCGGTGAAGATATTTTAACAGGGTTCTTTATTCCGGAGAATAAGGATATATAGTCAAACAAACCCTTTAGCTGTGGGCTTTAGGGCGGCAACATGATGAAAAAGCGTCAAACGTCAATTATCCCAGTGTAAGATTAAAGCAGATGAATGCGTGGCCTGTGCAGCTCGTGACAGGTAAAGGAATGTCAGGTGAGTGACAATGAATACCCACCAACTGGGTCAAACACAGCTGGCCAGTCTATTAGTTGATCGTCACTGTCCCTGGTCAGAGGTCAGATGTAAAGACAGGTAAATGCATGTCCCTACAGCTCCTAGCCAAAGGTTTAGGTGCATGTGCGTTGTGCATAATAAAATCATTAAAACAATAAAACCCACATGGTTACATTCTTCCCCTACTAATTAAAATAACATCCTCGTTATTTACTCATTCTTAAGCACTAACGACAACAGTGCTTCTTGGGCACTGTCAGGCATACTGCTTAGAACACCAGTGGCTGCTAAAGACGTTAAAACTGTTGCCCTCTCTTTCCAGTCTGGTCTACGATTAGGAGATTGGACTTGTGCAGACTGAGACATGGAAAAGTCACCTGACCGTATCCACTCAGGTGGTTTCCTATCCCTCAGTGATCTTCTTGGTGGTGGTCTTGGCGGTGTTCTATCGACGTTAAGAACTTCTGCACTGTCCTCCTGTACCTCATTCTCTGAATCACGTGATCCCTCCGTGATGTCCCCCTCTGGTAAAAGATCTTCTTGAACAGGGGTGTCTCCAAGTTCAAGAGGAATGTTCTCAGGAACTGGAGCAGTGCCCTCCTGTGCTACTTCCTCAACAGGCATAACATCGGCTGCTATCGGAGTACCGAAACCTGCTGACACTACCTTCTGTCCAGATTCCATGAACTGCACAGAATCAGCATCTGACGACTCGTCATCTTCAGATGGGGCTGATCCATCTTGCTGATCTGTGGCAGTTCGTATCTTCATGGGTGCCACTGGCCTGGTGATCCGTGGTGGCGGTACAGGCTTAATATCCTCTTTGCCAGGAATTGGCAGTGAACTGATGGGAAGAAGGAGATTTCGATGCAAAGTCCGTAGCTTTCCAGGTCCTTTCTCCTTCTTGACAACAAACACTGGAACATCTGTGCTTGGTTGACTTTGCACCACATAAACATCCTCCTCCCATCTGTCTGCCAACTTATGCTTTCCATCAAAAGCTAATGTTCGGACAAGCACCCGATCTCCCACGTGAATAACAGCCCCGCGGAATCTGGAATCGTACTGCTTCTTCTGCCGAGTTCGACTGTGATCAGCAGCCTCACTGGCAAGTTTGTACGAGTCTTCCAGGCATTTCCGCAGAGACTTGATGAACTCAGTATGATTCTGATTATCATCATTGCCATCCAAGCCCAGAGCAATATCCAGTGGTAGACGTGGATGCCTACCGAACATTAAAAAGAAAGGCGATGTTTCTGTTGATTCATGTCTTGTACTGTTGTATGCATGGACCAATGGTGCAACATGTGATTTCCAGTTGGCCTTCTTGTCTGGAGTCAAAGTCCCCAACATATCCAGTAGTGTCCGATTAAATCTTTCACACATCCCATTTCCCATTGGATAATAGGGTGTGGTCCTAGATCGGTCTATCCCGGATATCTGGTACAACTCCTTCAACAGCTGACTTTGAAAATTGGTGCCTTGGTCTGTATGGATCCGCTGAGGAAAACCATAATGTACAATAAACTGATTAAATAGCACATCAGCTGTTGTCTTGGCAGTCTGGTTCTTCGTTGGAAAAGCCTGTGCATATCTGGTGAAATGATCAGTGATAACCAAAATATTCTGGAAACCACCTTTCGAAGACTCCAGAGTTAAATAATCCATGCACAGCAATTCCAGCGGCTGGTTTGTTCAGATGTTCACAAATTATTCTGTTCACATCAGTCAATGTCAAATCACAATCCACAAAACATCCAACGATGAACCGAAGGTTTAGCAGCCTTGACCTCCATTCCCGAGAATGTCCGATGGTTCTCCCCATCTCCAGAAACTGAAACGTCGGCTCCATTGTTACTTCCCTGAAAAGACAATTGGACTCGGTGAAGATAATTTAACAGGGTTCTTTATTCCGGAGAATAAAGATATATAGTCAAACAAACCCTTTAGCTGTGGGCTTTAGGGCGGTAACATGATGAAAAAGCGTCAAACGTCAATTATCCCAGTGTAAGATTAAAGCAGATGAGTGCGTGGCCTGTGCAGCTCGTGACAGGTAAAGGAATGTCAGGTGAGTGACAATGAATAGCCACCAACTGGGTCAAACACAGCTGGCCAGTCTATTGGTTGATCGTCACTGTCTCTGGTCAGAGGTCAGATGTAAAGACAGGTAAATGCATGTCCCTACAGCTCCTAGCCAAAGGTTTAGGTGCATGTGCATTGTGCATAATAAAATCATTAAAACAATAAAACCCACATGGTTACAAAAAGATGTGTTGTTGTTTCTTGTTTTAGCGTCTTTACTGCTAATTAATGGTTGTGTGCTTCACAGTTTACTATAAATAAACTTTTAATTGCAACTGGAATGTATTAAATTAACCGTTCTCAACAAGTTTGTTTTCTCTTTCCATTTAATTATTTAATTCCTACTTCATGCGGTGTATTGTCATAGTAAGTAAATCTACAAATATCAAGCGTAGCCTGCCCAGAGGCAATTAGATGCATTCCAGAGTCATACTTTCTTAATTGATACACAGCTGAGATGTCGGGACTGAATAGGTACTAGTATTCCTGAAGGTGTGAAGACCTGTTATTTTCCGCATCTTATCGCTGTTGTTAACTATCCCTTTTATATAATAGTAAACATTTACTGTGGCCGCTTAATACAGGTATTTTAGCGATTTGGGATCCGATTTAGGTGGCAGCTGGCCGCGTTTGACATGTGACCGCTTATTACAGGTGCATTTACGTTATAAATCGTTTGGGAGGGAAAAAAGTGGCCGCTTAAGGCAGGTAACCGCTGAATACAGATGCAGGTTTGACTGTATATATATGTGGGGAACCCCCCCCCCCCCACCCCCCCCCCCCCCCCCCCCCCCCCCCCCCCCCCCCCCCCCCCCCCCCCCGTCTACCGCTCCGTGCCATTGGCGCTCGCGTTTGATGAGTTCAGTCTTATTCCACAGCCATGATTAAAACTACTAAAGCTACATGTACATGTCTGTTAAATGTTTTCATGTGTTCATTTGGTGAGATTCAACAAACGATGTAACGAGCAAACTTCAATGAACCAGTTATATCGTACCATTGATTTTAGCAAAATGTGGTCGACACATACACGCGAGCACACTATGATAATGGGTTTACAGATGTGACAAACGTTCAATTATACGACTCATTTAAACATTCTGTTCATCAAAATTCAATGTAATAAATGTCGGTAAATACTCACGGTATCATGTTTTCTGCATGTATTTCCGTTTTATCGGGTGCAGTTCCATTAAACTGAACGGTGTACGACTTGCCTTTAATAACGAGGTAACTTAAACGCCTGTCACCTATAAAGAGAATATATATGTACTTCTCAGACTAAAACCAGACAACGGTACTGGGCCCAAATTAATAAAATCAGGATAAGTATAGTTGGTTGCTAAACTGCCCTAGGACTAGTTGTTTTGCCATATCATATTCATAAAGACTATTCCTGCATGAGGAAGGTTCTATATTGCTAGCTAAGTCAAAATCCCCGTCATGCTGCTGGTCATTTGGTTGTTGGAATGTCAAGAATTAAATATGGTATGGGGACTATTACATTGGTGTTAACATGCAATTTTAATCTTAGGACCGTTCAATGCTAGAGGGTTATCGATGTTGTTATAATGTGATGATAATTACAAAACTTCAATCGACTGTCGTAGGAAATGTTAACCAATTGTTCATACAGTTTGAATGATGGAATTAAGGTAAATATGCTTTGTTTGGCTTTGTTTGGCTTTGTTTCCATATGTATGTAAAGAAAACATGCATTAATTGAGTAAGTACTAAATGTAAATCAGTTTGTATAGCATTTCCCTATAAACACGACACTAGGTACGTGGTCGTGATAATTAAAGTACTTATGTTAATTCTAACCAGTTGTGCAATTGAAATTGTAACGCATTGTATTGGCAGATATTTGTTAATATTTATGCTAAAACCAGACTACTAAAAATCACAATTCTTAATAAGCAGCAGTTTTGTTATAACGTTTCAGAATTTTTTAAAATCTTACCACGTAATGCAAATGGATCGTTTGGCCTGTCATCTCTGAAGAAAACCATAGGATAATCCTTAACCTTAGGCTTCTCCATGACTCCTCCATCTCCATCAACTTGTACCTGAATAAATACATCATTTTGTTTTCACAGTAGAACTCATTTTAGTTTTAGCCATTTTTAAATATGTAGTGATAAGCTGACTGTGCGGCACATTTTAGTGGAGTGTACTCGTCTGAAGGAAACTAGAAAAGATATATTTGGACAAAGAAATGTGATTTTTGAAAATTTTATTACAATATTTACGTGATACTGACTTTTATTGATAACCGGGGCCAACTTATATGGTTTGGAATCAAGTTCAATAAAGCCCGACAACAGGTTCTCCACATACCTAGTATAGACATTTAATACATATATACATATACCAACCTTGGCATATCGATGTGGACACACGGCCATGTTCCAATTGTCTCTGAATGAACAACACGGTGTGGTAAAGAATTTCTTTGGCGGTACAACGTGAGTATCAGCCTGGCCTGTCACACTTCCATCCACATCGTGGAATGCTGCCTGCAGGTTACCATCAGAGGCCCCAAAGCCCTTCACAGTCGTGTTGCCGCTGTACACAAAGTTACCTTCGGTCTAAAATAAAAACAAAAACCCAAACAATGCTATGTTACAGTTTATATATTTTGCATGTACAAAAGGGAGTTGATTTAGATCAAATGTGAAATGTCAATATCCTGTAAACATGTTGGAAGTGATTATTTGATTGTTATAATTGTATACAAGACTTGAAATGTCTTATAATGTTCCAAAATAATATTCAATACAGTTTTTCAAGCTATATATTGTATTGAACCATGTTTTTATCCAGCAACTGTTCTGTTCTATTAAGTTCTATTTTTATTTTATTATAATATATATTTGTTCTGTATTAATCATACTAATTGCTACTTACTAATTGACTAATATTGCTGGGATCTAAACATGGCATCATCTGTCGTTGTACTATGATAGAATTTTCAGTAGGGTGTTAATTGGGTATTATACAGTAATGTTACTGGAAGTTAGAGTTATATTTTAATTGTAATATGTTTGTAAATTTGTAAATTGTAGTAATAGTAAGATATTTTGGTGAATTTTAGGCATAATTATTATGTTTATTTTTTATTTGGTTGTTTATCCATAGGTAAACCAATGACAGCATGTCATGTGTTAGTCATGCTTGCTGATAGAAGACGTGTATCCAATATACATGCACTTTCTGATGTGTTAGTGTGTGGGGGGGGGGGGGGGGGGGGGGGGGGGGGGGGGGGGGGGGGGGGGGGGGGGGGGGGGGGGGGGGGGGGGGTCTTAAAATTTAGAGTATCTCTGTCTCCATGTGTTTCTTTACTGGCCATGAAGTTAATAACTATGCAATGTTTGTAATGTAATAGCTGGTTTTTGTCAGTTGTGCTTTGAACGTTTTATGGATATTGGTTGGCGGCCATATTGGTAAGCACATCTGTGATTTTGCTCAAGAATATTTTCTTAAATTCGCAGATAATAAGTTATATTTATGTGTATATACAATTATAAAGTTTAATTTGCTTTTCTGACATTATTTGGAAGTTGTGTGGTGAAGGGAAATCCTTGATAATTCGGCTTTCCAACTGTTAAATTTCCATTTAGGATATTCACATTTTGTAATAGGGGCTATTGTAGAACTTAACTGTTATATTGGAGAATTGTAATTTTGTAATTTTGGTGTAAAACATCTTTCAAACAATTTTTATTTTCCAATTTGAATAATCTAAATTGTAATAGGAGTTGTGTCCTAAATTACCGAGGTTATATGTTTTTCATGTAGGCATGTGTTTTATGTGGTAGGAACTTTTCAGGTAATTATAAATGTCAGAAATCTCTGGGTATTAATATTGAAGTAAAATGTATTTTAGGTCAAACTGTTAAATGGGTAGGGTTTTAGGGCGGTACAATCCGTCAAATATTAACTGTATTTTATTAAAAGAGGTCTTTGACTGATAAATAAATGTTTTAAAACTGTTGGGTATTTTGTTAAATTTGACTTTGTGGTGTATGTCATTTGATTTGTGCAGATTTTAGTAGGCATTAGATTGTAGGACATTTTGGGAGGTCAACAACTGAATCATATTTGAACTCCGGTTTTGTTTCAATATGTAGTTATAACCTCAGTCTTATATTTTCTCGAAAAACTTGGGAATAGTTTAAAGTAAAGAATGACTCCAGTTGGACTCTACAGTCAAGAGAAAGCCGATGTGTTGAAAACACAGGATCTTTTGGTCAAAGCAGATTTTAAAATGCACATCATTACACAAAAATCACATTGAAAATACATTAAGATATATGAACAGTACATAATGGCATGTATAACTGAAACATATATCATAAATATGTAGAATATTTCTTTTGTAAGTTTAAATATTAATATTACGATTTAATACATTTTAAAAATAACATTAAGAATACGAACAAGAAGTCTTAACATTAATTAACACATTTACGAGATTACACTTGCAGGCCATTTTAAATCATTAATTTGTGGTTTGTGAAAAGTATGTACGTAAAGAGAAAAGATATATATCATATAAATTAATGTCCAATTAAACTATAACATCCAAGTAAACTATGATGGACAGAGGTGTAGTACTTTAAAATCTTCATTTTAGGGCTTTGGGACCTCTGATGGTAACCTGCAGCAGCATTCCATGATGTTGATGGAAGTGTGACAGGCCAGGCTGACACTCACGTTGTCCCGCCAAAGAAATGTACAAAACCAGTTTTCGTCTTACATTGACAATGCTTAAACGCCTGCGTTTAGAAAAACTGGCTTCGCAAATTCGTCCCTTTATTTCTACTAATCATTAGTACAAAATCATTGACATCGTTTCAAATATATGAGAATTATACAGTCTCTCTAAGTAACTTGATGTCGAATACAACATCATTGACAGAACAGACCTAATCTCTTGAAGTGTTCTCTTGTTACCAACCATTTACTTCACAAACATACAAAACTGATACACTTATTGTTTATATAGTTATTTTGTCACTTGCCTTGACATGTGACTACCGTTTTGACTTGTGCGTGTAGTCGCTATCTGGGACTAAATGTGATAGTTGCATTACGTAGTTTAGTGTGGAGACCTTTTACAAGTCGGGGAGTGTTAAATTAGGTCTGATTAGATTGATCAATTTAACTTTACTTTTATAAATGGAAACAACCTGTGTGAATACATGGCAACGGTAAATTAAACTGCTTATGCTTAGACAAGACATTTTCCACGAGAAACCTATTCCCGAGCCAGTGAACGAGAGATTTCATCAAATATTGGGAATCTTCAGCGGAATCCGTGAAGATTAACATGTCTGCTTAGAATAGTGTAGACAATGAATCACATATAGACTGCATATAAAAAGAAAACTGGTATCCAACAAAAATCATAATTAGTGAAAAGTGTAGAGCATCTCGTTTAACACTACAGTGGCATACACACTGCATAGATGTCTGCTTTGCTAAATGCTGAAAAGGGAAGTTAATTTGGGATGCAGTTTAGAGTAGTTATGTGCGACATTCTTTCTTGTGTGTGCTGCAGGGGTGGCAATGTTCTTATGGCTTTGTCGAGAGGTGAATAAATCACATTCAGCATCTCGTGGACATTTTAAAATTTACGTCTGTAAGCATCTGTGATAATGTTTTAAAATATATTTTTCATTTTATGTTGATAATTCTTTTTTTTATTACAACAACGCTATACACGGTTTTCATTGTCTGAACACAACGTTTCTTTGTATTTTTCTTATTTAATACTAATATACTTCATTGTGTCTTTCATAAATAGAACTATCATAGCTCTCTACACTTTATTACTGGTTTTGTAATTTTAAATTGATGTTAATCATCTCGTACCTTTGTTCGACACCCTGGGGTGTCGTTAAATTTCATTATTTTACTATGGTTTAGATTTGTCAAAACTATTGGGAGTTCCTACAGACCAAGTAGGAAGGACATACTGTCCTAAATGAGAATTTTCTGATGGTGCGACACATTTTGGTGGAGTGTAAGCATTTGTCAGCAACTCGAAAATATTTATTTGGACAAGGAAATGTGATGGAATCATTTCGATTCCATCCAGAACTTGTTTTACAATTTTTACGTTAAATTTTAATTTTATAAATCGGTGAAATTGTATTTTTTTAACAGTTCTTTACACTGTGTTTTAATTTAACAGTTTAATTTTTATATTGATGTTGATCATCACTTTATTTGTTTGCATTTACCATAGTTTGACAGTCAATAGCCAATGTATTTTTCGTGCTGGGGTGTCGTTAAACATTCATTCATGCATTCATTCCTAAATGGGAAATACCCAACAGTCACTGTTACGAGGAGTCATGGTAATTGTCAAAACATCCTTTTGACTGCGTTGAAAATGAAAATGGTTTTGTTGCTCAAGAGTAAGATTAACAAGCATTTACCTTGTCACAGAAGCCGAAACGGATTCCTTCTACACTACTCTGAGAAGTGGTTGGGTAGGTATTTTCTTTTCTGAAGCTGATGGCTCCTGCGGGTCGGAAGAATCCATTCCATGTTCGTTCTTCGTAATTTGTGAAATACGCATTCTTCAAATATGCAGGACCTTGGTAGTACACAAAGCCTTGCAGTGCTTCTTCCCTGGAACAAACATTCATGCCATATTGAATTTGTGAAGAATGAACAGGTACCGTTTTCATAGTTAGTTCACAGTACAAATATCTTCCATTTTGTCTAAATATTAGCTGCACATATTTAAAGGTGATCACTGAACAAGTTATTTACAGGTCTCGTTTTTGGTCGTGAATTTGTGAATGATATTTAGAAATACCCTTGTTGATAAAACTGTCCAGAGAGTAAGCAAATAGTTAATTTAAAAATATTTTCTTCCTGAGAAAATTGACAATAATAATCTACCCACTTTTCGTCCATATATTTTGTGCATTGTTGTAGCCATTTTAATAGTTAGTTTACAGTACAAATACCATCCATTTTGTCTAAATATTAGGTGCACATATTTAAAGGTGATCAATGAACAAGTTATTTACAGGTCTCGTTTTTGGGCTTCAGATATAAAGGCATTTGGCTTGGAGTAAAGTGGGTGCAAATTGTTTTAATGTATTACCAACATATCGTACCTTATTTTATGAATTGCAAGATTGTTGAGAGCTAATTGTGCTACACATTCACAAGGATATCCCTAACCTCCTTAATATAGTAGGGATAATTTTAAAGTCTTGATTGTGTTTATCTTTGTTTGAAAAAAGGCATACTATATTTGATGGGTGGGGAATGGATCGAGTCATAAAACATCAAAAGTATGAAAAACGTTTATTCATTTATTTTATATTTGAAATAGGAAATTAATTAATTCATGGAAATTGTTTACCTCCCAACTGTCAAATATTCTTCCCTATAATACATGTACGATATGGTTCAGTTATCATCTTTTTCAGTATTTGGTGGAAACTTACGCTCCTGAAGGTGGGAGTGATCGACCATAGGGTTTGTCCACCATGCCAATGTTATCCGTCTCGCCAACAAACAGAGCGTCGGTCATTAGTGTCCATGTTTGATCATCTCTCGTATTTCTGCCATCGTCAATTTGTGAACGTGATATGGAAATACCATGTGGGGAATCTGCTAACCTGTGTAAAGAAAATAACCAAATACAGAGTTAAATAAACTTAAAAGAGTAATGAACTTGTGAATGACATTTAGAAATACTCTTGTTGAGAATTGTCCAGAGTGTAAGCAAATAGTTAAACATTTAAAATTATTTTCTTCCTGAGAAAATTGATGATAATAATCTACCCACATGTAATACAACATAATATACGTTTTTTAAAAGTGTAATGGAAGCCCTAACTTGACGATTATGAATATTATCAGTAATTTATTCAAAACTAGATTCCAGAAGTTTTGACAATCATGAGGATATGTAGTCATGAATTCAATGTCTGGTGCTTTGCTTACAGAGGGACAACTGATCTTGGCCACGTTGACGATATGGTTATAACTCTTGTCTAGAGGACTGCCAATCGAGTGTACGTCAGTGTAGGTGACAAGAACCCAAGGTTGCCTGAATACACACGTGTGTGAATATAATATTTCAAGCAAGGGATTTGAAATATTTTACAGGAATATTGATCAAGAAATAGCAATGTGTGGGTAAGAATATAAGAAGAAGAATCAATATTTTAACAAATGTACACTGGTTTCCAAATGAGTTATATGTTATAATCATGGTAAATTGGTATAATTAATACATATACTTACGTAAAATGCTTCATGGTCAGTTTACCACTTTTCGTCCATACATTTTGTATATTTTTGTAGCCAGTGAAGCTGGAAAATAAATTATATTAACATCGTTATTTTAATACCTTTCTTGATTATTACACAAATATAAGAAAAAAGAAAAAAAAAAGAAAAAAAAAAAAAAAAAAAAAAAAAAAAAAAGAGACACTAGAAACAGCTCTTTTCTGTTATAGCCATCTATTCACCATCTATTGCTCCATGAATTACTAATTGCCACATTCAATTGTATAAAGTTTTGACAAAATATATCTATTTACAATCACCCATTACATGAATATTCGATCCATATACAAGTATTAAGAACGAAAACATGGCAGATTGTTTTAATGGAATAAACTGCAGAAGAAAACCCTAACATGTGTAACGATGGCAGTTGCTTCTGCACCAACTGGAATCTCAACCATCCTTTTAAAGTAAATCATCCAATACATCAGCTTAAAAAATGGTAATTCCACATAACAATCATCGCTTCAAAATTTAAGGGATAGTTCGACAAGTGAATATTTCGAGCCACTGCAAAACCCTTATATAATGTGCAATGATTTCGAATTCTAAAATGGGAATCAATGGTCAAATGATCCCTTTCAATGGATCACAGCACGTATTATTTCTGACGATCCCTACATCGAATCAAGCAATGCATGGACTCAACTTTTCATGGTTTTATCGAATGATATATATGGCCACCAGGCGATGATGCTATAGCAATCGTGTGATTGATTCATTTAGTGAAAGGTGGCCATTAAGACATTCATCAGTTTGAGGCACACAACGGCCATGACCTATGGCTTCAACTATGTTTTAGACGAACATTTAACATACCCGTCCATGACAGATTTGACCAGTTTTCCATCTTTAACTGGAGGGTCATGTGGCTGAAGTGAAGAGGTTGCAGTAAACACTCCATTTTCTGGTACAAACACACCATTGTCATCTTCTCCATTTGATATTCTACCATCCACCCTCAATCCTCGCTGAAACATTTACATACACGGACACATCAATTTGCTGTACAACCATTAATTTCAGCTTAATGTACTGTAGTGTTGGTATTAAGTATTATTGTTACTTGATACTGAATATACGATGTCATGTAGTGATAGGACATGCATTTACATATGAAACATGGGCCAAATTCACAAGTCCTGTTGTATGTCTTACAGCGTATAACTACATATACATGTATTTACAATGCTAAAGTAAGATGGGCTTTATAAATTCAGCCCCAACTCTCCATGTTACTAATTTAACTGCCCCTTCGATTCATTTCGACTTGTTGAAATCTGATCTTACCAACCATTCCACAGATCTGACATAAGTTGACTTTTCATAACAAGATGTCATGAATAGAAATTGTGGGTGCATTATGCTTTTAGCTGCTGGTAGGTTTCTATCAACTGTTATTTCATGGTAACAAAACGCCAACTGGACATGATAAATTTGGCATTATTCACATCTAACTGACCTTCAAGACAAGTTGAAAATCCGATTTTAATTTAACTGCATTATTTTCAAAGTGTTTTCTAAAGATATATTTCAGTAAAAATCATGGAATTACTTAGCACCTGCTCACTTTTGGAAAACGTCGATAGAGAAATAACACCGTGAAAAGGACAGGCCCTAGTTTTTAAATACCAAGGCATACCATTTATGATCATTGAAATAAAACATTGCTTATAGTTTATTGTTTAGATTATTCATTTCCGTACATCTGAAGTGGTTCTCGTCATCCTGGTGTTTCTAATACCACAAAATGCATTTTTCATATTTAAAAAAACGCACGTGTGTCTCAGATATAACAGTTATGGAGTCGAGTTTTAGTCTTATGTTTAATGATAGTTCACCGTTTCAACGTTACAGACTCTTGTGTCACTCTCTTGTAATGTTACAGAAATGTGTTACAGGTTTGTAACTTTACCAAACTTAGTGTACATTTTTACGGGTTGAAACTATGGTATGCGCCTTTAAAGAGAGTCTCAACTTACGCTTTTGCAGGAATGCGCTACATTGTTGATAAATTCGTCAATCTTTGAATACATCGCGTGCATTCTTGGGAGCGGGTTTCCTACATGAGGATGTTTTGATACACTCAAAGGCTCCTGTGACGAAATGTACCAGAATCCAACGTTCTGTGTGAAAGGAAAAAATAATATTTTTATTTCACAACATATTCCACACATTTTAATTACTGTTATATTCATAGCGTCTGGCATATGGTTATGGACAACACAGATACGAGAAAACATGCTGCCGCCATACAATTGGCTACTCTTCAATTAGCAGCAAGGTATCTTTTATATACAACATCCCACAGACAGGGTAGTACTTACCATGACCTTTGTTGCATATGATGTGGTGCACTGGCTCGAACGAAAAATATATTTTAAATGCATCATCTGGGAAAGTGACTCGACCCACCCCCCCCCCCCCCCCCCCCCCCTTATCTTAATTAAGGAAGTATTAGTTCATTTAAATAATTGAGAACAAGATTTTATTCCTTAATCAGAAAAACATATATTTAGCATGTATTTAAAACACTGCCTTTGTTTTATACGGAAATCAACTTCATGACGTCATAATGACGTCATACTTGACCCTTCCGGTCATCACAATTTTTGGAGCATGACCTTTTTTAAATCTACAGGCCCATGTGGTGCTTTGGTGAAAAAATGGCACTTTTGTCCGCCGTGTAACTATTTTGTCACTAAGCCACCTCACTACCTCCCCCCCCCCCCCCCCCCCCCCCACCCCCTCCTCCAAACTGGAAATTTTAATTTATCCATACTGTATCGATACAAATACAATATGACCACAGGTTCCCTCTTAGATGTAAATGGCAGCCTACATAAATCAAAGGGTATATAATTGGAACAAGAATAAATTATATGTTCTATTCTAAATGCATACAATGTCATATTTAAAATGTATTCAACATAACAGTGAAAATAGCATTTTAGTCAAGATACAAATCAGCAGATACAAGGATGCAAGAATATTTAAAAACTAGTATATCAAAGACCGTGTGTGTGCTATCCTGTCTGTGGGATGTATCCTGTCTGTGGGATGGTACATATAAAATATCCCTTGCCACCAATGAACAAAATGTAGCGGGTTTCCTCTCTAAGACTACATATCAAAATTACAAAATGTTTGACATCCAATAGCCGATGATTAGTATATCAATGTGCTCTAGTGATGTCGTTAACAAAACAAAGTAACTCTTTTTTTTAAAAGAGTAAGGGTTAAAAAGGAACAGTTTTTTACCTAATTCTTGCACATTGTTTACCAAAATCATTGGGTTACATTTTTGTGTCCAGAGTAGATCATTGTGAAAATGTTTGACTTGGAAGAAAAGTTGTTTAGTTTCACACCAAAGCATATTGAATGTTAAACATTTGGTAATTATGAATTTTGTCATGACAGGAAATCGTCTACATTTTCCATTAAGAGCAAGAACTGTTTAATATGCACCACCCCACAGGCAGGATAGCACATAAGTACAGTAGTTATAACATGCCATCTAGTCTACTGAAAGTGCATATACCCTCACTTGCTGTATTAAGGATAGCACCTAAATTTTTAAAAATAAATTTCTAGACAAATATTCCAATTACTATGTATAATATACAGTGAAACCCCTCTAAAACGGACAGAGAATCAAATAAAATGTCCGGTCTTCAGAAGTGTCCGGTTTGCGGGGGTAGTTTCTTGGTGATATCTCGAACAGCTGATTTTCCTAGACTAGTTTTCATTTAGTGGCATTAATGTTGGCTTAGAGATTAACTTCCAACGTTTAATGATTTTAAGTTAATCATCGAGTGCTAGTTCAACACGACGATGTTTCGCCAGCCGAAGTGACATTCAGAGCAAGTAGTGACGCCATAATGATTTATAGAGGTTTGAACGTCCATTTTTCAGAGGTACAATTTACACTATAGGAACACTTTGGGACTGAATTATTCGTCCGTGTTCAGTTTACAGAAGTTTCCGGTTTAGAGACGTAAACGTTAGTGTTAAAAGATGCAAAAATCAAGGAACCGTGCAAAAATGTCCGGTGTTAAGAGAATTCCGGTTTAGAGAGGGTCTGGTCTTGGGGGTTTCGCTCTAGTATTTGACATCAATGGCCATTGGATCGCTAGACCATGCATGTGGATGAGTTGTGGGTGATCGTTAAACATTCCTTTCTTTGGATGTTACTGGTTTTGTATACTTACATCGGATCCGGCAGCTACATTATTTCTGATCTTGTTATTGGGATGCGTGAGCCAGTACACTGACAGAGCACTGAAATCAAGCACAAGAATGTATATAGTAAATACTGCTGGAGTCCATACAATCTAACATATCGGCAACCGGCATTAGTCAACGAAGACCAAATAAATATTTTATGTCAACACTGTCAAAAACGATCTGCATCAAGTCCAGATCTCTGCGTCAAGTCCAGACCTCTACGACAGTTTTCCCCAGAAAGGTTTCAATTGGCCCGTTTTGATTGGCACCCGTCATCGACCCGTTATAGGTTTTGGTTTACCATAGTTTGACACCCAATAGACGTTGTAATTTTCATGCTGGGACGTCGTTAGACACTAAAGTACTAATCAAAATTATACCCAGGTGATTTTCCAGTGTTATATATTAGTTATGAAAATCCCTGGAATATAAACCATAAAAATGTGTCAGTATTATCATGACCTGTTATGGTATTCAAACAACCGGTAGAAAAAATGACAATAAATGACCTGTTATAGACAGAAATATGAGATATATTTACAAGTTTACTGTAAAACATGTGTAATTTGAAACAGACTATAACACCCAGTTTTATATTGAACACACCTGAGACCACCCCTCTGCTTAGCTTAGTACTTGCGATTTGACCTGTCAGCTTTAATCAATATCAATCTGGGTGTTATAGTCTGTTTCAAATTACATATGTTTTGCAGTAAAATTGTAAATACATCTCATATTTCTATCTATAACAGGTAATTTATTGTTATTTTTTGTACCAGTTGTTTGAATACCATAACAGGTCATGATAATACTGACACATTTATATGGTTTTTATTCCAGGGATTTTCATAACTAATATATAAGATTGGAAAATCACCTGGGTATAATTTTGATTAGTACTTTAGTTATTCGATTCGGTTCGATTCGACCTGTTACAGATTTTTAAAGCAAAGAAGGCTCAAGTTGGCAAACTTTCACTGGATCTTTTTATTCCTTGTCAAGTGAAATAGGTTTTCAATCAGCGTGTCGCCTCAAGTCATGTATTGTACGAAGTAACATACAAATATATATATATATATATATATATATATATATATATATATATATATATATATATATATATATATATATATATATATATATATATTATATTATATTTTCGTTTTTGAAAAATACAGAAAACTGAAAATAAAATAAAACAACCATGTCGCTAAAATGTCAAGAAGTGTAATATCACTCCTCACAGTAATCAAGAGTCAAATTATACTCCACATGGTTAGGTACATATAATTTCTTAGATTTTTTAATATATAACAAATTATACTTGGTCATAAATTGCTTTTCTTGTAATTGAAGTAGTGTCCTCTCAGTAGGGGTGCAACGGTTTTCCTACATCAACAATGTTGTACTAAATGATGGTAATTATTTGTATAATTTGAAATTAATCATTTCTGATTTTCAATGAGGATTTTATGTGTTAAAACACTTTCATTAAAATTGTTTTTAGGATGACATTAAGGGAACCGTCTCAGTCTGTCAAACGTTTGGATCAACATTTTGCTTTCAGTCATTGATTTATGACAAATGACTATTTCGGAGATGATGATAATCTTTTTATTTGTAATTGTCTTATTTTTAAAGTGACAGACCCTGGTTTTTAAACACTATGGCATATGTTTCACTACCAGAGCCGTGTATGATCACTGAAATCAAACATTACTTATATAAATTATCCATTTCCGTACAACTGAAGTGTTTCTGGTCATCCCTGTTTTTCGAATACCATATGTTCATATTTTAAAAACGCACGTGCGTCTGATGAGTAACTGTTATGCAGTCTAATTTTAGTCTATTTTTAATGGTATTTCAACGTCACAGACTCTTTGTTTCACTCTGCTGTATTTATTACATGTTTGTAAATTAACCAAACTTAGTGTCCATTTTTACGTGTTGAACTCGAGTCTAGGTGAAACATATGCCTTAGTGAATAAAAACTAGTGTCCGTCCTTTTAAGATAAGCTGAAGCATACAAATGGTATTTTCATGGGTGACCCAATTCTTCAAGAGGAGAGTGGAGAGGGAAGAGACACCGTCCTCAAACTAAGACTAGATACTTACTTGCAGTACTCCTTCATGCCGTTTGGACAGAAATCCTTGTGCATGTCTGACATGAGGTGTGTGCCGTGCATGACGCCACCTCCGAGATTTCCATCCAATTCATTCCGCTGTTCCACACTGTCTTCAAAAAAAAATCCGTGACCATAGGTCTTATAGCCAACGTTGTCAAATGCCTGGAATAATAAAAACAATGTAAGATAAGTATTTTTTATGACGTTATTGTACATGCCAAAAGCAAGGCAGGACTAGCTCTGGCATTCGCCAATTGTGAAATTTAATCTTAACTTGCTAATATTCTTTTAATTTGGAGAGAACAAAAAATGTAATGATTCATATTTTGTTAAAAATAGTGCTGGGTTCTGCAATATTTGGAGTTCAATAGATAATTTGTCGAAATTTTCTACACACACAGCTAGCTCTGCAAGGTCGGGGAAAAGCAAGTTGCCACCCTCTCCATATGGATAATTCTGAATTTATGAAAGCGAAAGTACTTTTATATTCCAACAGAATAGAACATACCGTAACCTTTGATATGTCAGGCATACATGTATATGGGGCATTGATTAGAATGGGGAAACGTCCAATAAAACGACTAGTGGTTCGATCCTAGCACCTCAAGATTGTATATAATAACTAAGCCAGTTCCTCATTGTAGTGTTATAAACTGGTCTATACCTGTACTCCATCAGTCCCGTGGATCGTTATAAATCGAGATTTACAGTCGTGTATGGAGTTGTTCTTTACCCAAGCGCCGTCTACGTCTCCGCACATGTGGAAGTGGATTGGATAGGTTCCTGAAGAAATAATTTAAAAAACCCACCTAATCATTAATTTTCTGTCGAAAGAATACAAATGATCATAAGGTTGTGTTTGTTTTGATTAACGATACCACAAGAGCACATTAATTATCAGCTATTGGATGACAAACAGTTGGTACAGTCAGAAGAAGTCCGCTACATTTTTCCTATTAGCACTTTCCCAGAGACAGGGAAAGCACATACCACGGTCTTTGACAGGTTGTGGTGTACTGGTTAGAACGAGAAAACACCCAATCAGTTGAATGGATTTACCGAGGTGGTTCGATCCTGCGATGTAAGCACCTCGGG